>NC_133326.1:676532076-676692076 GCF_042186555.1 Aquarana catesbeiana
TAACCCGGTGCTAGCCTGACGGAAGACCTTGCCTCCAAAGATTTGAAAAATTCTCACAAGGGGCTTGCCCCAAGTGAGGCGCTGTGGCTTAGTTGGTGAAAGCGCCTGTCTAGTAAACAGGAGATCCTGAGTTCAAATCTCAGCAGTGCCTGCCACGGAGTCCTTCCATTTATAACATTTTCAGTATTGCACGAGCTCCATGTCCCCCCTCAGTCTGCCAAGCGTGGTAGATTACCAACCCAGTGCTGGACTTCTGGAAGACCTTGCCTCCAACGACTTGAAAAATTCTCACTGAACATACCAGCCTATTAGGCTAAAGATCAGTCCTGGATGCCCTTTTGAATGCAGGGGACTTGGTCTTTGGAGGGAGCACGCCTTCCCATCAACATTCTGGAGCAGAGAACAATTCAGGCCTCCCTTCAATGTTGGATACCTCTTCTTCTGTGAGAACCGCAGATGGGAATCCAGTTGGACAGACAATGCCATGGGTGTGGCCTACGTCAATCACCAAGGGGGTCACCAAAGGTGGTACAGCTCAGAAGGAAGCATATTGCCCCAGGAGAACATGGTGCTCAGACATACTCAGACTCCTGCCAGATTCTCCGTGTGCCCTCCCAGATTGCCGGAATCTGGCTAAGCCCTTCTCAAAAACCACAGACAAGAAACTGCACAAGGTTCTAGATCACACATGACGAGGTGGCCGAGTGGTTAAGGCGATGGACTGCTAATCCATTGTGCTCTGCACGCATGGGTTCGAATCCCATCCTCGTCGGTAGTTTAGTTCATAATCCATGTAAATGTGCGTAACGTAAAGCATCTTATGGCACGATAGTCTTCAACACATTGAAAAAAAAAAAAAAAAAAAAAAGGACACAGTCACCCTAGACAATCAATCTACCTACATTCCGTGCCCCTTATCTTCGGCCCAATCCACAGCACTCACCTCTGCACTCAATCACCCCCATGCATGGCTCTCACCTCTGCACCCAGCCGCCCCCAACCAGAGCTCTTCACATCCCTGACCGGACATAGCTCCCGCTTTTGTTCTCCCCTCTGTCCACAGCTTTAACCTCTGTGCACTCCCCTTCCCCTTCACAGCTCCAGCTCCAGCTCCAGCCCCAGCCCCGGCATTCCTATTACACACAGCGCTCACTCCTGCACCCACTCTGCACTTGACTGGGTTGCAAAGGACTTGCCCCAAGTGAGGCGCTGTGGCTTAGTTGGTGAAAGCGCCTGTCTAGTAAACCGGAGATCCTGAGTTCAAATCTCAGCAGTGCCTGCCGTGGAGTCTTTCCATTTATAAAGTTTTCAGTTTTGCGCAAGCTTAATGGCACCCTTGAGTCTCCCAAGCGTGGTAGGTTTCTAACCCGGTGCTAGCCTGACGGAAGACCTTGCCTCCAAAGATTTGAAAAATTCTCACAAGGGGCTTGCCCCAAGTGAGGCGCTGTGGCTTAGTTGGTGAAAGCGCCTGTCTAGTAAACAGGAGATCCTGAGTTCAAATCTCAGCAGTGCCTGCCACGGAGTCCTTCCATTTATAACATTTTCAGTATTGCACGAGCTCCATGTCCCCCCTCAGTCTGCCAAGCGTGGTAGATTACCAACCCAGTGCTGGACTTCTGGAAGACCTTGCCTCCAACGACTTGAAAAATTCTCACTGAACATACCAGCCTATTAGGCTAAAGATCAGTCCTGGATGCCCTTTTGAATGCAGGGGACTTGGTCTTTGGAGGGAGCACGCCTTCCCATCAACATTCTGGAGCAGAGAACAATTCAGGCCTCCCTTCAATGTTGGATACCTCTTCTTCTGTGAGAACCGCAGATGGGAATCCAGTTGGACAGACAATGCCATGGGTGTGGCCTACGTCAATCACCAAGGGGGTCACCAAAGGTGGTACAGCTCAGAAGGAAGCATATTGCCCCAGGAGAACATGGTGCTCAGACATACTCAGACTCCTGCCAGATTCTCCGTGTGCCCTCCCAGATTGCCGGAATCTGGCTAAGCCCTTCTCAAAAACCACAGACAAGAAACTGCACAAGGTTCTAGATCACACATGACGAGGTGGCCGAGTGGTTAAGGCGATGGACTGCTAATCCATTGTGCTCTGCACGCATGGGTTCGAATCCCATCCTCGTCGGTAGTTTAGTTCATAATCCATGTAAATGTGCGTAACGTAAAGCATCTTATGGCACGATAGTCTTCAACACATTGAAAAAAAAAAAAAAAAAAAAAGGACACAGTCACCCTAGACAATCAATCTACCTACATTCCGTGCCCCTTATCTTCGGCCCAATCCACAGCACTCACCTCTGCACTCAATCACCCCCATGCATGGCTCTCACCTCTGCACCCAGCCGCCCCCAACCAGAGCTCTTCACATCCCTGACCGGACATAGCTCCCGCTTTTGTTCTCCCCTCTGTCCACAGCTTTAACCTCTGTGCACTCCCCTTCCCCTTCACAGCTCCAGCTCCAGCTCCAGCCCCAGCCCCGGCATTCCTATTACACACAGCGCTCACTCCTGCACCCACTCTGCACTTGACTGGGTTGCAAAGGACTTGCCCCAAGTGAGGCGCTGTGGCTTAGTTGGTGAAAGCGCCTGTCTAGTAAACCGGAGATCCTGAGTTCAAATCTCAGCAGTGCCTGCCGTGGAGTCTTTCCATTTATAAAGTTTTCAGTTTTGCGCAAGCTTAATGGCACCCTTGAGTCTCCCAAGCGTGGTAGGTTTCTAACCCGGTGCTAGCCTGACGGAAGACCTTGCCTCCAAAGATTTGAAAAATTCTCACAAGGGGCTTGCCCCAAGTGAGGCGCTGTGGCTTAGTTGGTGAAAGCGCCTGTCTAGTAAACAGGAGATCCTGAGTTCAAATCTCAGCAGTGCCTGCCACGGAGTCCTTCCATTTATAACATTTTCAGTATTGCACGAGCTCCATGTCCCCCCTCAGTCTGCCAAGCGTGGTAGATTACCAACCCAGTGCTGGACTTCTGGAAGACCTTGCCTCCAACGACTTGAAAAATTCTCACTGAACATACCAGCCTATTAGGCTAAAGATCAGTCCTGGATGCCCTTTTGAATGCAGGGGACTTGGTCTTTGGAGGGAGCACGCCTTCCCATCAACATTCTGGAGCAGAGAACAATTCAGGCCTCCCTTCAATGTTGGATACCTCTTCTTCTGTGAGAACCGCAGATGGGAATCCAGTTGGACAGACAATGCCATGGGTGTGGCCTACGTCAATCACCAAGGGGGTCACCAAAGGTGGTACAGCTCAGAAGGAAGCATATTGCCCCAGGAGAACATGGTGCTCAGACATACTCAGACTCCTGCCAGATTCTCCGTGTGCCCTCCCAGATTGCCGGAATCTGGCTAAGCCCTTCTCAAAAACCACAGACAAGAAACTGCACAAGGTTCTAGATCACACATGACGAGGTGGCCGAGTGGTTAAGGCGATGGACTGCTAATCCATTGTGCTCTGCACGCATGGGTTCGAATCCCATCCTCGTCGGTAGTTTAGTTCATAATCCATGTAGATGTGCGTAACGTAAAGCATCTTATGGCACGATAGTCTTCAACACATTGAAAAAAAAAAAAAAAAAAAAAAGGACACAGTCACCCTAGACAATCAATCTACCTACATTCCGTGCCCCTTATCTTCGGCCCAATCCACAGCACTCACCTCTGCACTCAATCACCCCCATGCATGGCTCTCACCTCTGCACCCAGCCGCCCCCAACCAGAGCTCTTCACATCCCTGACCGGACATAGCTCCCGCTTTTGTTCTCCCCTCTGTCCACAGCTTTAACCTCTGTGCACTCCCCTTCCCCTTCACAGCTCCAGCTCCAGCTCCAGCCCCAGCCCCGGCATTCCTATTACACACAGCGCTCACTCCTGCACCCACTCTGCACTTGACTGGGTTGCAAAGGACTTGCCCCAAGTGAGGCGCTGTGGCTTAGTTGGTGAAAGCGCCTGTCTAGTAAACAGGAGATCCTGAGTTCAAATCTCAGCAGTGCCTGCCGTGGAGTCTTTCCATTTATAAAGTTTTCAGTTTTGCGCAAGCTTAATGGCACCCTTGAGTCTCCCAAGCGTGGTAGGTTTCTAACCCGGTGCTAGCCTGACGGAAGACCTTGCCTCCAAAGATTTGAAAAATTCTCACAAGGGGCTTGCCCCAAGTGAGGCGCTGTGGCTTAGTTGGTGAAAGCGCCTGTCTAGTAAACAGGAGATCCTGAGTTCAAATCT
Source organism: Aquarana catesbeiana (assembly GCF_042186555.1). Lineage (NCBI taxonomy): Eukaryota > Metazoa > Chordata > Amphibia > Anura > Ranidae > Aquarana > Aquarana catesbeiana. Next base: position 676,536,305 of record NC_133326.1, read on the forward strand.
CAGCAGTGCCTGCCACGGAGTCCTTCCATTTATAACATTTTCAGTATTGCACGAGCTCCATGTCCCCCCTCAGTCTGCCAAGCGTGGTAGATTACCAACCCAGTGCTGGACTTCTGGAAGACCTTGCCTCCAACGACTTGAAAAATTCTCACTGAACATACCAGCCTATTAGGCTAAAGATCAGTCCTGGATGCCCTTTTGAATGCAGGGGACTTGGTCTTTGGAGGGAGCACGCCTTCCCATCAACATTCTGGAGCAGAGAACAATTCAGGCCTCCCTTCAATGTTGGATACCTCTTCTTCTGTGAGAACCGCAGATGGGAATCCAGTTGGACAGACAATGCCATGGGTGTGGCCTACGTCAATCACCAAGGGGGTCACCAAAGGTGGTACAGCTCAGAAGGAAGCATATTGCCCCAGGAGAACATGGTGCTCAGACATACTCAGACTCCTGCCAGATTCTCCGTGTGCCCTCCCAGATTGCCGGAATCTGGCTAAGCCCTTCTCAAAAACCACAGACAAGAAACTGCACAAGGTTCTAGATCACACATGACGAGGTGGCCGAGTGGTTAAGGCGATGGACTGCTAATCCATTGTGCTCTGCACGCATGGGTTCGAATCCCATCCTCGTCGGTAGTTTAGTTCATAATCCATGTAAATGTGCGTAACGTAAAGCATCTTATGGCACGATAGTCTTCAACACATTGAAAAAAAAAAAAAAAAAAAAAAGGACACAGTCACCCTAGACAATCAATCTACCTACATTCCGTGCCCCTTATCTTCGGCCCAATCCACAGCACTCACCTCTGCACTCAATCACCCCCATGCATGGCTCTCACCTCTGCACCCAGCCGCCCCCAACCAGAGCTCTTCACATCCCTGACCGGACATAGCTCCCGCTTTTGTTCTCCCCTCTGTCCACAGCTTTAACCTCTGTGCACTCCCCTTCCCCTTCACAGCTCCAGCTCCAGCTCCAGCCCCAGCCCCGGCATTCCTATTACACACAGCGCTCACTCCTGCACCCACTCTGCACTTGACTGGGTTGCAAAGGACTTGCCCCAAGTGAGGCGCTGTGGTTTAGTTGGTGAAAGCGCCTGTCTAGTAAACAGGAGATCCTGAGTTCAAATCTCAGCAGTGCCTGCCGTGGAGTCTTTCCATTTATAAAGTTTTCAGTTTTGCGCAAGCTTAATGGCACCCTTGAGTCTCCCAAGCGTGGTAGGTTTCTAACCCGGTGCTAGCCTGACGGAAGACCTTGCCTCCAAAGATTTGAAAAATTCTCACAAGGGGCTTGCCCCAAGTGAGGCGCTGTGGCTTAGTTGGTGAAAGCGCCTGTCTAGTAAACAGGAGATCCTGAGTTCAAATCTCAGCAGTGCCTGCCACGGAGTCCTTCCATTTATAACATTTTCAGTATTGCACGAGCTCCATGTCCCCCCTCAGTCTGCCAAGCGTGGTAGATTACCAACCCAGTGCTGGACTTCTGGAAGACCTTGCCTCCAACGACTTGAAAAATTCTCACTGAACATACCAGCCTATTAGGCTAAAGATCAGTCCTGGATGCCCTTTTGAATGCAGGGGACTTGGTCTTTGGAGGGAGCACGCCTTCCCATCAACATTCTGGAGCAGAGAACAATTCAGGCCTCCCTTCAATGTTGGATACCTCTTCTTCTGTGAGAACCGCAGATGGGAATCCAGTTGGACAGACAATGCCATGGGTGTGGCCTACGTCAATCACCAAGGGGGTCACCAAAGGTGGTACAGCTCAGAAGGAAGCATATTGCCCCAGGAGAACATGGTGCTCAGACATACTCAGACTCCTGCCAGATTCTCCGTGTGCCCTCCCAGATTGCCGGAATCTGGCTAAGCCCTTCTCAAAAACCACAGACAAGAAACTGCACAAGGTTCTAGATCACACATGACGAGGTGGCCGAGTGGTTAAGGCGATGGACTGCTAATCCATTGTGCTCTGCACGCATGGGTTCGAATCCCATCCTCGTCGGTAGTTTAGTTCATAATCCATGTAGATGTGCGTAACGTAAAGCATCTTATGGCACGATAGTCTTCAACACATTGAAAAAAAAAAAAAAAAAAAAAAGGACACAGTCACCCTAGACAATCAATCTACCTACATTCCGTGCCCCTTATCTTCGGCCCAATCCACAGCACTCACCTCTGCACTCAATCACCCCCATGCATGGCTCTCACCTCTGCACCCAGCCGCCCCCAACCAGAGCTCTTCACATCCCTGACCGGACATAGCTCCCGCTTTTGTTCTCCCCTCTGTCCACAGCTTTAACCTCTGTGCACTCCCCTTCCCCTTCACAGCTCCAGCTCCAGCTCCAGCCCCAGCCCCGGCATTCCTATTACACACAGCGCTCACTCCTGCACCCACTCTGCACTTGACTGGGTTGCAAAGGACTTGCCCCAAGTGAGGCGCTGTGGCTTAGTTGGTGAAAGCGCCTGTCTAGTAAACAGGAGATCCTGAGTTCAAATCTCAGCAGTGCCTGCCGTGGAGTCTTTCCATTTATAAAGTTTTCAGTTTTGCGCAAGCTTAATGGCACCCTTGAGTCTCCCAAGCGTGGTAGGTTTCTAACCCGGTGCTAGCCTGACGGAAGACCTTGCCTCCAAAGATTTGAAAAATTCTCACAAGGGGCTTGCCCCAAGTGAGGCGCTGTGGCTTAGTTGGTGAAAGCGCCTGTCTAGTAAACAGGAGATCCTGAGTTCAAATCTCAGCAGTGCCTGCCACGGAGTCCTTCCATTTATAACATTTTCAGTATTGCACGAGCTCCATGTCCCCCCTCAGTCTGCCAAGCGTGGTAGATTACCAACCCAGTGCTGGACTTCTGGAAGACCTTGCCTCCAACGACTTGAAAAATTCTCACTGAACATACCAGCCTATTAGGCTAAAGATCAGTCCTGGATGCCCTTTTGAATGCAGGGGACTTGGTCTTTGGAGGGAGCACGCCTTCCCATCAACATTCTGGAGCAGAGAACAATTCAGGCCTCCCTTCAATGTTGGATACCTCTTCTTCTGTGAGAACCGCAGATGGGAATCCAGTTGGACAGACAATGCCATGGGTGTGGCCTACGTCAATCACCAAGGGGGTCACCAAAGGTGGTACAGCTCAGAAGGAAGCATATTGCCCCAGGAGAACATGGTGCTCAGACATACTCAGACTCCTGCCAGATTCTCCGTGTGCCCTCCCAGATTGCCGGAATCTGGCTAAGCCCTTCTCAAAAACCACAGACAAGAAACTGCACAAGGTTCTAGATCACACATGACGAGGTGGCCGAGTGGTTAAGGCGATGGACTGCTAATCCATTGTGCTCTGCACGCATGGGTTCGAATCCCATCCTCGTCGGTAGTTTAGTTCATAATCCATGTAAATGTGCGTAACGTAAAGCATCTTATGGCACGATAGTCTTCAACACATTGAAAAAAAAAAAAAAAAAAAAAAGGACACAGTCACCCTAGACAATCAATCTACCTACATTCCGTGCCCCTTATCTTCGGCCCAATCCACAGCACTCACCTCTGCACTCAATCACCCCCATGCATGGCTCTCACCTCTGCACCCAGCCGCCCCCAACCAGAGCTCTTCACATCCCTGACCGGACATAGCTCCCGCTTTTGTTCTCCCCTCTGTCCACAGCTTTAACCTCTGTGCACTCCCCTTCCCCTTCACAGCTCCAGCTCCAGCTCCAGCCCCAGCCCCGGCATTCCTATTACACACAGCGCTCACTCCTGCACCCACTCTGCACTTGACTGGGTTGCAAAGGACTTGCCCCAAGTGAGGCGCTGTGGCTTAGTTGGTGAAAGCGCCTGTCTAGTAAACAGGAGATCCTGAGTTCAAATCTCAGCAGTGCCTGCCGTGGAGTCTTTCCATTTATAAAGTTTTCAGTTTTGCGCAAGCTTAATGGCACCCTTGAGTCTCCCAAGCGTGGTAGGTTTCTAACCCGGTGCTAGCCTGACGGAAGACCTTGCCTCCAAAGATTTGAAAAATTCTCACAAGGGGCTTGCCCCAAGTGAGGCGCTGTGGCTTAGTTGGTGAAAGCGCCTGTCTAGTAAACAGGAGATCCTGAGTTCAAATCTCAGCAGTGCCTGCCACGGAGTCCTTCCATTTATAACATTTTCAGTATTGCACGAGCTCCATGTCCCCCCTCAGTCTGCCAAGCGTGGTAGATTACCAACCCAGTGCTGGACTTCTGGAAGACCTTGCCTCCAACGACTTGAAAAATTCTCACTGAACATACCAGCCTATTAGGCTAAAGATCAGTCCTGGATGCCCTTTTGAATGCAGGGGACTTGGTCTTTGGAGGGAGCACGCCTTCCCATCAACATTCTGGAGCAGAGAACAATTCAGGCCTCCCTTCAATGTTGGATACCTCTTCTTCTGTGAGAACCGCAGATGGGAATCCAGTTGGACAGACAATGCCATGGGTGTGGCCTACGTCAATCACCAAGGGGGTCACCAAAGGTGGTACAGCTCAGAAGGAAGCATATTGCCCCAGGAGAACATGGTGCTCAGACATACTCAGACTCCTGCCAGATTCTCCGTGTGCCCTCCCAGATTGCCGGAATCTGGCTAAGCCCTTCTCAAAAACCACAGACAAGAAACTGCACAAGGTTCTAGATCACACATGACGAGGTGGCCGAGTGGTTAAGGCGATGGACTGCTAATCCATTGTGCTCTGCACGCATGGGTTCGAATCCCATCCTCGTCGGTAGTTTAGTTCATAATCCATGTAGATGTGCGTAACGTAAAGCATCTTATGGCACGATAGTCTTCAACACATTGAAAAAAAAAAAAAAAAAAAAAAGGACACAGTCACCCTAGACAATCAATCTACCTACATTCCGTGCCCCTTATCTTCGGCCCAATCCACAGCACTCACCTCTGCACTCAATCACCCCCATGCATGGCTCTCACCTCTGCACCCAGCCGCCCCCAACCAGAGCTCTTCACATCCCTGACCGGACATAGCTCCCGCTTTTGTTCTCCCCTCTGTCCACAGCTTTAACCTCTGTGCACTCCCCTTCCCCTTCACAGCTCCAGCTCCAGCTCCAGCCCCAGCCCCGGCATTCCTATTACACACAGCGCTCACTCCTGCACCCACTCTGCACTTGACTGGGTTGCAAAGGACTTGCCCCAAGTGAGGCGCTGTGGCTTAGTTGGTGAAAGCGCCTGTCTAGTAAACAGGAGATCCTGAGTTCAAATCTCAGCAGTGCCTGCCGTGGAGTCTTTCCATTTATAAAGTTTTCAGTTTTGCGCAAGCTTAATGGCACCCTTGAGTCTCCCAAGCGTGGTAGGTTTCTAACCCGGTGCTAGCCTGACGGAAGACCTTGCCTCCAAAGATTTGAAAAATTCTCACAAGGGGCTTGCCCCAAGTGAGGCGCTGTGGCTTAGTTGGTGAAAGCGCCTGTCTAGTAAACAGGAGATCCTGAGTTCAAATCTCAGCAGTGCCTGCCACGGAGTCCTTCCATTTATAACATTTTCAGTATTGCACGAGCTCCATGTCCCCCCTCAGTCTGCCAAGCGTGGTAGATTACCAACCCAGTGCTGGACTTCTGGAAGACCTTGCCTCCAACGACTTGAAAAATTCTCACTGAACATACCAGCCTATTAGGCTAAAGATCAGTCCTGGATGCCCTTTTGAATGCAGGGGACTTGGTCTTTGGAGGGAGCACGCCTTCCCATCAACATTCTGGAGCAGAGAACAATTCAGGCCTCCCTTCAATGTTGGATACCTCTTCTTCTGTGAGAACCGCAGATGGGAATCCAGTTGGACAGACAATGCCATGGGTGTGGCCTACGTCAATCACCAAGGGGGTCACCAAAGGTGGTACAGCTCAGAAGGAAGCATATTGCCCCAGGAGAACATGGTGCTCAGACATACTCAGACTCCTGCCAGATTCTCCGTGTGCCCTCCCAGATTGCCGGAATCTGGCTAAGCCCTTCTCAAAAACCACAGACAAGAAACTGCACAAGGTTCTAGATCACACATGACGAGGTGGCCGAGTGGTTAAGGCGATGGACTGCTAATCCATTGTGCTCTGCACGCATGGGTTCGAATCCCATCCTCGTCGGTAGTTTAGTTCATAATCCATGTAAATGTGCGTAACGTAAAGCATCTTATGGCACGATAGTCTTCAACACATTGAAAAAAAAAAAAAAAAAAAAAAGGACACAGTCACCCTAGACAATCAATCTACCTACATTCCGTGCCCCTTATCTTCGGCCCAATCCACAGCACTCACCTCTGCACTCAATCACCCCCATGCATGGCTCTCACCTCTGCACCCAGCCGCCCCCAACCAGAGCTCTTCACATCCCTGACCGGACATAGCTCCCGCTTTTGTTCTCCCCTCTGTCCACAGCTTTAACCTCTGTGCACTCCCCTTCCCCTTCACAGCTCCAGCTCCAGCTCCAGCCCCAGCCCCGGCATTCCTATTACACACAGCGCTCACTCCTGCACCCACTCTGCACTTGACTGGGTTGCAAAGGACTTGCCCCAAGTGAGGCGCTGTGGCTTAGTTGGTGAAAGCGCCTGTCTAGTAAACAGGAGATCCTGAGTTCAAATCTCAGCAGTGCCTGCCGTGGAGTCTTTCCATTTATAAAGTTTTCAGTTTTGCGCAAGCTTAATGGCACCCTTGAGTCTCCCAAGCGTGGTAGGTTTCTAACCCGGTGCTAGCCTGACGGAAGACCTTGCCTCCAAAGATTTGAAAAATTCTCACAAGGGGCTTGCCCCAAGTGAGGCGCTGTGGCTTAGTTGGTGAAAGCGCCTGTCTAGTAAACAGGAGATCCTGAGTTCAAATCTCAGCAGTGCCTGCCACGGAGTCCTTCCATTTATAACATTTTCAGTATTGCACGAGCTCCATGTCCCCCCTCAGTCTGCCAAGCGTGGTAGATTACCAACCCAGTGCTGGACTTCTGGAAGACCTTGCCTCCAACGACTTGAAAAATTCTCACTGAACATACCAGCCTATTAGGCTAAAGATCAGTCCTGGATGCCCTTTTGAATGCAGGGGACTTGGTCTTTGGAGGGAGCACGCCTTCCCATCAACATTCTGGAGCAGAGAACAATTCAGGCCTCCCTTCAATGTTGGATACCTCTTCTTCTGTGAGAACCGCAGATGGGAATCCAGTTGGACAGACAATGCCATGGGTGTGGCCTACGTCAATCACCAAGGGGGTCACCAAAGGTGGTACAGCTCAGAAGGAAGCATATTGCCCCAGGAGAACATGGTGCTCAGACATACTCAGACTCCTGCCAGATTCTCCGTGTGCCCTCCCAGATTGCCGGAATCTGGCTAAGCCCTTCTCAAAAACCACAGACAAGAAACTGCACAAGGTTCTAGATCACACATGACGAGGTGGCCGAGTGGTTAAGGCGATGGACTGCTAATCCATTGTGCTCTGCACGCATGGGTTCGAATCCCATCCTCGTCGGTAGTTTAGTTCATAATCCATGTAAATGTGCGTAACGTAAAGCATCTTATGGCACGATAGTCTTCAACACATTGAAAAAAAAAAAAAAAAAAAAAAGGACACAGTCACCCTAGACAATCAATCTACCTACATTCCGTGCCCCTTATCTTCGGCCCAATCCACAGCACTCACCTCTGCACTCAATCACCCCCATGCATGGCTCTCACCTCTGCACCCAGCCGCCCCCAACCAGAGCTCTTCACATCCCTGACCGGACATAGCTCCCGCTTTTGTTCTCCCCTCTGTCCACAGCTTTAACCTCTGTGCACTCCCCTTCCCCTTCACAGCTCCAGCTCCAGCTCCAGCCCCAGCCCCGGCATTCCTATTACACACAGCGCTCACTCCTGCACCCACTCTGCACTTGACTGGGTTGCAAAGGACTTGCCCCAAGTGAGGCGCTGTGGCTTAGTTGGTGAAAGCGCCTGTCTAGTAAACAGGAGATCCTGAGTTCAAATCTCAGCAGTGCCTGCCGTGGAGTCTTTCCATTTATAAAGTTTTCAGTTTTGCGCAAGCTTAATGGCACCCTTGAGTCTCCCAAGCGTGGTAGGTTTCTAACCCGGTGCTAGCCTGACGGAAGACCTTGCCTCCAAAGATTTGAAAAATTCTCACAAGGGGCTTGCCCCAAGTGAGGCGCTGTGGCTTAGTTGGTGAAAGCGCCTGTCTAGTAAACAGGAGATCCTGAGTTCAAATCTCAGCAGTGCCTGCCACGGAGTCCTTCCATTTATAACATTTTCAGTATTGCACGAGCTCCATGTCCCCCCTCAGTCTGCCAAGCGTGGTAGATTACCAACCCAGTGCTGGACTTCTGGAAGACCTTGCCTCCAACGACTTGAAAAATTCTCACTGAACATACCAGCCTATTAGGCTAAAGATCAGTCCTGGATGCCCTTTTGAATGCAGGGGACTTGGTCTTTGGAGGGAGCACGCCTTCCCATCAACATTCTGGAGCAGAGAACAATTCAGGCCTCCCTTCAATGTTGGATACCTCTTCTTCTGTGAGAACCGCAGATGGGAATCCAGTTGGACAGACAATGCCATGGGTGTGGCCTACGTCAATCACCAAGGGGGTCACCAAAGGTGGTACAGCTCAGAAGGAAGCATATTGCCCCAGGAGAACATGGTGCTCAGACATACTCAGACTCCTGCCAGATTCTCCGTGTGCCCTCCCAGATTGCCGGAATCTGGCTAAGCCCTTCTCAAAAACCACAGACAAGAAACTGCACAAGGTTCTAGATCACACATGACAAGGTGGCCCGAGTGGTCTATTTTATAATCTATTTAATTTAATCTATATAATCTATTTTATAACCATAATTTCCTCAAATTATATATGCAGTGAATGGGGTATGTGTTTATGGAATGACTGTATGATATATATGTTATTTCTCACATTTCCTCCATGATATAAAAAAAGATACTTCTTAGATTTTTTGGAGGATATGGCTATCAACTTAGAGGGAGGGATCGGGGTGGCAAAATATGAAATCTAAGCTGGGCAGGGCTGGCTCCAGAATTTTTTTTAGGGTGTTATGGTGGTGCTTGAGGATAAAATGAGGAAGATAAAGCGGCGCGCGAAGCGCGCCGCTGCTTCCGCGCACATGTGGGCGTGGCCTAAAAGTGGGCGTGGTCCGCAATTGGGCGTGGTCAGCAAGTGGAGGTTTTTTCATGTCGTACATTGTTGATCAGTATGTCCTGGCTTGCATCTGTATAGCCATTAAAAGTCAAATCATATAGCACAACCCTACACTTCCTTTATACAATTCTACAAATGGACTTAAAAGTGCAATGGTAAAACCTACATGAATAGCCAGTGCAAATTAAGTAATGTATTGCAATATAGTAGCGATGGTGTCACCTGCTCTCCAAATATTTTGAAAAATTGCAGAGCTTCAATGTACAAAAAATGGTGAAACCCCTACATACAAATATATTAAGATAGATGCAAATCATCCAGTGTATTAGAACATAGCAGTGATGGTGTCACCCTCTCTGCAAAAGGTAAGAAATATTGCAGAGCTGCAATGTGCAAATAGTGGTGCAACACTCTATATATAATCATAATAAAATGTACAATTGGCGTACATTTTTTCATTTTACTATGATTATATATAGGGTGTTGCACCACTATTTGCACATTGCAGCTCTGCAATATTTCTTACCTTTTGCAGAGAGGGTGACACCATCACCACTATGTTCTCATACACTGGTTGATTTGCATCTCTGTTACAGTATTATTATTGTATGTAGGGAAAAAAAAAAGCGGGGATGAGGAAGTGGGACTTTAAATGAAGCACATGTGAACCATGTGAATACTTGCCTCTAACATAGGGGTATGTATGTGTGTATATACATGAATTGTATTGGAGAATTTATATGTACTATAATTACCATTATGTACCTTGTTATCGACATATTACATTTTTTATATACAGGCATCCCCGAGTTACGAACGGGCTAGGAACGGTAAGTTTGTTCTTAAGTCGAATATGTTGGTAAGTCGGAACAGCATGGGCAGAACGGCAGATATGTCGTTTTCCGATGTTCTGTCGAATGTGCCGCCGTCGAAAAAGGTCCGTCGAATGTGCCGCCGTCCCGTTCGTAAGTAGGAGTCGTTCGCAAGTCGGATGTTTGTAAATCAGGGACTTCCTGTATATATTAAAATCTTTTATTAGTATCTATGTGTTTCATTTAAAGTCCCACTTCCCCATCCCCACTTTTTTATTAGATAGGGATGGAGGCACTGGACCTTACCAGGTCATCGCCTCATTCAAAGTCCCAAATTGTTTCTCTTTTATAAATTGTATTTAGGGGGTTTCTGTCAGAAACCATGAATCAGACTGAGACAGAAGTACAGTTAAATCACACTTGTTTAATAATAAAAATAAGTTAAACAGAGTAAACGTAGTCAAAACATAGCCAGAGTTCAGGAACCAGAACGGATAGTCAGACAAGCCAAAACGTCAGGGAGCCAGAGATGAGCGTAGTAGAACAGCAAGCAGGATCTGGAGCCAGAAGGAATGTCAGCCAAGCAAGTCTTTAAGAGGAACACAGGAAAGCGTCTCTAGAGATGTGACCAAGGCGAAGGCAGAGATCATCTGGGCTCGACGGCTTAAGTAGGCAGGACTGACGAGCAGGATATCATCAACAGATGAGTCACTGTGGAGAGATAGGAGCTGGCAATTAACCGACTGCTGAGCAGCCAGCTTTGAGAAGGAAGGGCTGAGCCCAGCCCTGACAGTTTCTTCATTATTTTCTACATTGAAGCTCTGCAATCTCTCAAAATATTTTTGCTGAGGGGGTGACACCATCACTACTATATTGTAAAACTTATAAGTCCATTTGTACAATTTTATAGATGAAGTGTAGGGCAGCACTGCTTTTTTTTCTTATTGCTTTTGAGATTTTTTTTGTTGCATGGTAGTTGTTTTACTTAATTTGTTATGTCCTCTGTATACTGGTAACCACTGGCCCTGTATGCTGGTAGTCAGTGAGCCCCTGTATGCTGGTGGTCAGTGTGTCCCTGTATGCATGTGTTACATGCAGGAGGATGCTATGTGCATTGTTTAGTGTTCAGGAGGATGCTACATGCAGGGTGCAGGGTTCAGGAGGATGCTATGTGCAGGGTGCAGGGTTCAGGAGGCTGCTACATGCAGGGTTCAGGAGGATCCTATGTGCAGGGTGCAGTTTTCAGAAGGATGCTACATGCAGGGTGCAGGGTTCAGGAGGATGCTGCATGCAGGGTGCAGGGTTCAGGAGGATGCTACATGCTGGGTGCAGAGTTCAGGAGTATGCTATGTGCAGGGTTCAGGAGGATGCTACATGCAGAATGCAGGTTCAGAAGGATGCTTTGTGCAGGGTGCAGGGTTCAGGAGGATACTACATGCAGGGTGTAGGGTTCAGGAGGATGCTACGTGCAGGGTTCAGGAGGGTGTTACATACAGAGTACAGGATTCAGAAGGATGCTATGTACAGAGTGCAGGGCTCAGGAGGATGCTGTGTACAGAGTGCAGGGCTCAGGAGGATGCTATGTACAGAGTGCAGGGCTCAGGAAGATGCTATGTACATGGTGCAGAGTTCATAAGTGTGTTACATGAAGTGCACAGTTGCAAATTGGCTAATTCTCTAGAATACATTGCATGACATGAGGAGGGAGAGATAGTACAGAGGGAAAGTTCACGCTATTTCTATTGAGATTTGTGTCTCTTGCACACAGGTGGCTGATCCCATTCTGTGTAATTGCAGTTGAATTTCCTCCATCCACGCAGTCCAGGTGCAGTGTACAGCCTGTCATTGACATGAATGATTGTATGCTGTTGTATTTATGTTTATGATGGCACCACTGTATAAAGGAATACAGCAGTATACAATCATTCATGTCAATGATAGGCTGTACACTGCACCTGGGCTGCGTGGGTGGAGGAAATCCAACTGTAATTACACTGAATGGGCTCAACTACCTGTCCGCAGGAGACCTGGCTTGTTTCTAAAGAGTGGGAAACAGCTTTAGAATAACACCAGAGAACAAAACTCCTTTTTTTCAATCTATTTATCATGTATTGTGACACCAGCAATGTTTATGTGGTTGGATGGATGGACAGACAGAACACACAGAGATCCAACATTCTTTTCTCCTTGTCAGAGTCTCTGTAAGAGCCTTGTGCTGGCAGAAAGCAATGCAGGATGTGTGTGCTCTGTCTGCTCAATTGAGGAGCTTTACCAAAAGCCTTGCTGGTGTCAGAATACAGCCTGGATGGTCTTGTTCTCTGGAGCTATTAACTTCCACCATGCCACACTGCAGAAACCAGCATATGCTCTTCATGCTGATAGAAGCTGTTCCTCTCTCTCTTTAGATCAAGTGTAGGGAAAACTCACTCACTGCAGCCAGGAGCTGGGGAATCTCTCTGTTCTATGGCTGGGCTGAGCTGTGCTCTCTCCTCTCCCTCCAGTCTAGCTGCCCGACATATCCTCTCCTCTGTGCATCTCAAAACTCTAATGCCCCGTACACACGGTCGGACTTTGTTCGGACATTCCGACAACAAAATCCTAGGATTTTTTCAGACGGATGTTGGCTCAAACTTGTCTTGCATACACACGGTCACACAAAGTTGTCGGAAAATCCGACCGTTCTAAACGCGGTGACGTAAAACACGTACGTCGGGACTATAAACGGGGCAGTGGCCAATAGCTTTCATCTCTTTATTTATTCTGAGCATGCGTGGCACTTTGTCCATCGGATTTGTGTACACACGATCGGAATTTCCGACAACGGATTTTGTTGTCGGAAAATTTTATAGCAAGCTCTCAAACTTTGTGTGTCGGAAAATCCGATGGAAAATGTGTGATGGAGCCTACACACGGTCGGAATTTCCGACAACAAGGTCCTATCACACATTTTCTGTCGGAAAATCCGACCGTGTGTACGGGGCATAAGAAGGTGGGCTGAGAAGGCAGTAAAATAGCACTTTACTATTGGCTGAGAAGGCAGCAAAGAGGCTGTATAACAATCCATCTCTGAAATCTGTCTGCCGGGTCTAGCTAAAGATAATCGGCTTATGTGACAGGAGCCACTATATCCCTCCACAGGAAAAATAGAGTCCCCAGCTTCCTGGCATCAGTACAGGATTTATAGATAGAATAACATTTTTAAAAACACTGTCACACATACAAGAACTGGTGTGTACATTTTGGGGGTGCTGTGCGGGGGTGCTTAAAGAATTTGTGAGGGTGCTTGAGCTCTCCCAGTCTCCTATCTGACACTGCCTCTGAACCTGGGGAAAAAAACGGGGACAGACTTGGTCCTGGGACAGTGTCCTCAGTCCGGCAACTGCCCCAAGAAACCGGGGACATCTGGCCACCTAATTGTACAGAAATTGAACAATCACATTGCATAGTGTATGGCAATTTTTTTTACAAGTACATAGGACTGAGTGGATAGAGATATTTAGCTGTTCCGTTCACATCTCCACATGGAAGGAACTCACATTCCCACACGCATTTGTTGGGGCATTTGAGCATTTCTGATTGTGGTAGATCAATGACAAGTGCCCAAAAAAAGCTACAGAACTTTTTATGAGCAGAGCCCTGCTCTTTTTAGTGCGTTTGAAGCACATTTGCTGCATGGCAAACGCATGCCTGCTACCCAAGCTTAGGGCACCATTGACATTTAATGACAGCACAAGCATGATGCGCATTTGCAGCACGTTTCTGAAGCACACAGCAAAAACATACGTACAGATGAGAATGGAGCCTCATTGTTCTTGTGTAAACACACAAATTTCACTTTTAGGCCCCATTAATACCTAGCACAGTGGGAATGCACATTTTTTCCTATGACACGTATAGAGCAGCCAGTTGATTTGAATGCACTGCCCTACACGTGGCAAAGAAGTTCACGAGACATTTTGGCATGTTGCAATTTGCTAATTTTTTACTGCGCATTTGTCACTTTCTTTACGTGGCAAAATGTGTCTTTACTTCTGCATTTGGGGTGTTATTGACAGTTAATGGCACGAAAAGCACAATTAGTTCATTTTAGGTGTATAAAGGTGGCAATATACTATACATTCTGAGAATGGTGATCTCTGATTGCTTTTAAAATGCATGAACCTGAAGAGGTGGGTGGGAGCGATTTCCTGGAGGAAAGGGGGCAGATGCAGGGTGTGTGGTAATGAGGTCAGCTGGTCAGCTACTTCCTTCTACTGGTTCTTCTGTCCTACATACCAAATGCAGGAGGTGAAGGTAATGCCTGATCTCTGACAAATAGAAAGCTTTTTCTTTTCTGCAAAACAGCTACATTAATGGTATATTGGTACATAGGAGAGATGGAATTTAGGGAAAAAAAAGGTGAACTTAGACTTTATTTCACAATACATTATCTACTACCTTAAGATCAGTGGTAGCTCATAGCATTTTTCCAAAATCTTTTTGTAATTCACTAACAAACGCTACTAAAATAGCGATTCCCCACTGACAGCAGAATGTAAACAAAAGAAGAGCCGGCATAATTTTTTTTAAAAAACAGCATGGGATATCTCCCAATCCATACCAGGCCCTTCAAATCTGGTATACAATGTTTTGAAAAAGTATTTGTCCCCTTTCTGATTTTTTTTTTTGCATACTTGTCACACTTAAATGACTCAGATCATCAAAAAATGTTATTATTACACAAAGATAACTGAGTAAATACAAAATGCAGTTTTAAAATGATGGTTTCATTTATTAAGGCAAAAAAGCTGTCCAAACCTTTCTGGGTTTATGTGAAAAAGTAATTGCCCCCTAAACCTAATAACTGGTTGTGCCACCCTTGGCGGGAACAACTGCAATCAAGCGTTTGCGATAACGGGCATTGAGTCTTTCACATCGCTGTGGCCCACTCTTCTTTGCAGAATTGTTTTAATTCAGCCACATTGGAGGGTTTTCCAGCATGAACGGCCTTTGTAAGGTCATGATACAGCATTTTAATTGGACTTAAGTCCAGGCTTTGACTAGGCCACTCCAAAACTGAAATTTTGCTTTGTTTGACCCATTTGAAGGTGGACTTGCTGTTGTCTTTCGAATCATTGTCCTGCTTCATAACCCAAGTGCTCTTGAGCTTGAGGTCATGAACTGATGGCCAGACATTCTCCTTTAGGATTTTCTGGTAGAGCTCAGAATTCATGGTTCCATCAATTATGGTAAGTCGTCCAGGTCCTGAAGCTGCAAAGCAGCCCTAGACCATCGTGCTACCACAACCATGTCTAACCATTTGTATGATGCTCTTGTTATGAAATGCTGTATTAGTTTTATGCCAAATGTAACGGGACGCATGCCTTACCAAAAGTTAAAATTTTGTCTCATCAGTCCACAGAATATTTGCCTAAAAGTCTTGGGAATATTCAAGATGTTTTTTGGTAAATGTGAGATGAGCCTTTGTGTTCTTTTTGGTCAGCAGTGGCTTTGGCTTTGGCCTTGGAACTCTCTTATGGATGCCATTTTTGCCCAGACTATTTCTTATTGTTGAATCATGAACACTGATCTTACCTGAGGCAAGTGAGGCCTGTAGTTCTTTAGATGTTGTTCTGGGTTCTTTTTTGACCTCCTGGATGAGTCGTCGTCATGCTCTTGGAATCATTTTTGTAGGTCATCCACTCCTGGGAAGGTTCACCATTTTTCCAAGTTATCTCCATTTGTGAATAATGGCAGGGAATCCTGATGACAGTAGATGATTCATGGTTTAAGGACGTGCTGGTTCCGTAACAACCAGCTACGGTATTCATTGATTGTTAAGGAGGTGGTAGTTGCAGGCTAATTTTTTTTTCAGTAATTTTTTCAACTTTACATCTTCTAAACCTTCTGCCCTTCTTGTTTTAACTTTGGATAGTAAAACATTTTTTTTTTCTGCCAGTAAATACCTTATACAGCCCACTTCCTGTTTCTTGTGTGGTCATTAGCCTAGACTTATGACATCATGCGCAGCTCTCTCTCTCACTCTTGTGAGAGTTTGCCAGGAAGGGAGGGGGGATGAGTCATAGAAGGGCCAATGAGAGCTGCAGGGCTGCAGAGCTGGAGGTGTGCTTCTGTGTTTCTGTGTAAATCCAGGAAGTGAACAGGCAGGTGGAGGGAGATTTCTACAGCATATTTGGCAAGTACAGAATCACAGTATATATAAAATATTATGCAAAGTGGTTGGAGGGAAGCTTCACAATGGCAAAGATGTATTTATTACAAATTACGCGAGCAGACTGTAGTTCCTCTTTAACAACCAACTGACATTTCATATATTCCCTAATTATTGCAAACCTTGTCCACTACTTATTTACTGCATACATTTATTTATTTACTTTAGTGAATTGACTTTAATCACTTCCCATCCGGGCCAATTCTGACACTTCACTCCGATATGTAAAAATCAACTTTTTTTTGCTAGAAAATTACTTAGAACCCACCACATATTATATATATATATACAGTGGGGACGGAAAGTATTCAGACCCCCTTAAATTTTTCACTCTTTGTTATATTGCAGCCATTTGCTAAAATCATTTAAGTTCATTTTTTTCTTCATTAATGTACACACAGCACCCCATATTGACAGAAAAACACAGAATTGTTGACATTTTTGCAGATTTATTAAAAAAGAAAACTGAAATATCACATGGTCCTAAGTATTCAGACCCTTTGCTCATTATTTAGTAGAAGCTCCCTTTTGATCTAATACAGCCATGAGTCTTTTTGGGAAAGATGCAACAAGTTTTCCACACCTGGATTTTGGGATCCTCTGCCATTCCTCCTTGCAGATCCTCTCCAGTTCTGTCAGGTTGGATGGTAAACATTGGTGGACGGCCATTTTTAGGTCTCTCCAGAGATGCTCAATTGGGTTTAAGTCAGGGCTCTGGCTGGGCCATTCAAGAACAGTGATTTTAGCAAATGGCTGCAATATAACAAAGAGTGAAAAATTTAAGGGGATCTGAATACTTTTCGACCCCACTGTGTGTATATATATATATATATATATATATATATATATATATATATATATATAAATATTTTAGCAGAGGCCCTAGAGAATAAAATGGCAGTCATTGCAATTTTTTTATGTCACACGGTATGTGCGCATTGGTTTTTCAAACTTAACTGGGTTCTGGGTCTCTTCAGTCTCCTGTCCTGATTGGCTGGCATGGGAAGCTGGAAGCCAATGGCGAGTGTTGATTTGCTGGTATCGCAGGGTGGGAAGGTTCAGGGCACAGTGCTCTGCGCCCCGAGAACAATATGAAACAGGCCAATTGGGGCCTCGGGCTCTGGTCATGTGCTTGTGAGAGGGTGACAGACCTGGTAGAGACCTGCTGGTCCAGCGCCATGCACAGTGCACGGCCACACGTGACTAGAGGAGAGCAGATCGGCTGCTCTCCTGACAGGGGGGTCTGTGCTGATTGTTTATCAGCACAGCCCCCCTCTTATGCCCGCCCAGGACCACCAGGGATGCCACCAGACCATCAGGGACAGCTACCACACTGGACCACCAGGTATGCCACACTAGACCACCAGGGAAATGGCAATCAGTGCCCAGGCAGCTGCCAATCAGTGCCCAGGCAGCTGCCAATCATTGCCACATCAAAATGCCTGCCAGTGCCACCAGTGATTCCTGTCAGTTAAATCCATCAGTGTTAGCTATCGGTGCCCATCAATGCCCATCAGTGCCACCTTTCAGTCCCCATCAGTGCCACCTATCAGTGCCCATCAATGCTCAGCAGTGCCGTCTATCAGTACCACCCATAAGTACCCATCAGTGCAGCCTTTCAATGCCCATCAGTGTCGTCTATCAGTGCCCATCAGTGCCCACCAGTGCCACCTATGATTGTCCATCAGTGCCGCCTATCAATGCCCATCGGTGCCGCATATCAGTGCTACCTATCAGTGCCCATCAGTGCCGCCTATCAGTGCCCATCATCAGTGCCCATCAGTGCCACCTCATCAGTGCCACCTCATCGGTGCCGCCTCATCGGTGCTGCCTTATCTGTCTTGGTGTAGGTACAGCTTGGCTCTCATGGCTCTCTCTGGTGGTGCAGGTACAGCATGGCTCTCTGGTGGTGCGGGTACAGCGTGGCTCTCAGTGGCGGTGCAGGTACAGCGTGGAGCTCCAATGGTGCAAGTACAGCGTGGAGCTCTCTGGTGGTGTGGATACAGCGTAGCTCTCTGGTGGTGCGGGTACAGCGTGGTGCTTTGGTGGTGTGGGTACAGCGTGCGATAGCAAGAAGAAGCAAGAAGAAGAGCAACCCAAAAGACTGTCCCCCCCCATAAAAACATCTTGCCAATCCTCTTCATTCTCTCTATCCTTCTTACCATTTTGAATAATGATGGCATTCACCCAGCCAGTTTAGACCTAGCATAGCCACCATTAATTTACTCTGGCAGTATAGTTCCTGCATTTGATAGAGTTTCAAGTTTCACTACTGCTCACTGCTGCAGTTCAAGTGGTATTGCTACTGTTTATGCTGGTTTGGATGTTAACTGTCGCCTTATGCCTAACCTTAATGCTGCATACACACGGTCGGAATTTCCGACAACAAATGTTCGATGTGAGCTTGTTGTCGGAAATTCTGACCGTGTGTAGGTTCCATCGGACTTTTTCTGTCGGAATTTCTGACAACAAACGTTTGAGAGCTGGATCTCAAATTTTCCGACAACAAAATTTGTTGTCGGAAATTCCGAGCGTGTGTAGACAATTCTGACGCATGCATTCCGACTACTCCACGTTCCTCCCCTTCCTGGGCCTTTTAAAACTTTAAACAGTACCATTTGAAAGTATTCAGGCAGGCCCTTGCACTACATGCTTTGATGAATTCATCCATAAATATGACCACAAAAGAGGCAGGTATAGTGTGTATGGGTTTGGCAAAGTCAGCATATAGAGGATTGTTATCGGTTGACTTAGCGGTTGGGGGGGGGGGGGAGGGTTCCAAATGAGTTTGGGACCACCCCAAAAAAGCCTCTTGCACTCTGCCAGAATTTAAGGACAAAAATAACATTTGTACACATTTTAGGGGGTGTTTAGGGTAAAGCACTACCATGGAGCTGACAAAATACATTGTTAAATGACTAGGCTAGCTGTGCATGGGCCCAGGATAGCATGCTGGGGAGGTTAGTGAAGGCAAATATGCATGAAGGACAAAAAAGGAACTTTAAAAACTTCCAGCATGCATGAGGACAAAGAGGACATTCACAGCATTTTACAATCATGGTAATTAGGGAATGATGAAATAAATAAAATACATTAGCAAACATTAAAGACATAGAATGTGATGTTAAAGGAGAAAACTTACCTTAATATAGTCCTTCTGCAGGACCTGTATAATGGCAGAACAGGTCTCTGGAATAATGATCCCCAGAGCCTGGGGGGAGATGCCTGTCAAGAACTTGATGTCCTGCAGACTTCTCCGTGTCGCCAAGTACCGCAACGTGGCAACTAGCCTTTGCTTGGGAGTGATGGCTTGCCGCTTGCAGGTGTCCAGCCTTGTAATATAGGGGGACAGCAAAGCCAACAGATGGTGAAAAATGGGGTCCGTGATCCTGAGATAATTCCTGAAATCATCAGGATTATTCTCCTGGATCTCACGCAACAAAGGCATGTGAGAGAATTGGTCACGCTGGAGTAACCAATTCTTCATCCAAGAACTCCTCCCCACCCTGTTCATGGACTGGACTTGGGTCAAAGTAAGAACCCCAACACCAAGCCCCCGCACAGCATGACCTCTACAATGGGTACGTACCCGCAACATGGCTTCAAAACGGTCGGCTGGTCAGAACGAACTAACAGAACACACTGAAAATTAGAAAGGCCCAGAGAAGAGCGAGCTGAAAATCAGAAACGAGCGGACAAAAACGTACTGAAATACAGAAGCGAACTATAATAGAACGCACTGAAAAACAGATACGAACTGACTACACGCACTGGTAAACAGATACAAACCCACAAACACAAACTGAAGAGCAGTAACGAACTGAAAAGCACGAATCTTAAAAGCGCGAATCGTCTCTTACCAAACTTCTACTAACACGAGATAAACACGAGAATAGCAGAAGGAGCCCAAAGGGTAGCGCACTTGGTATTGAACTTCCCTTTTATAGTGCCGTCGTACGTGTTGTACCGTACGTCAGCGCGTTCTTGGCGATTGGAATTTCCAACAACATTTGTGTGACCGTGTGTATGCAAGACAAGTTTGAGCCAACATCCGTCAGAAATAAATCCATGGTTTTGTTGTCGGAATGTCCGATCGTGTGTATGCGGCGTTACTGTTATCAACCTTTTTAGGCAATATATTAAGTTTATTTCTGCTAATTGGTTTTGTTCCTGTAACAGCACTGCTATTGGGTACCAAGTATCCCTTTCAGTAATTTACTGTGTTTGCACTCAAGCTGGTGTGTGAGAGGGGCTCAGCTTCTTGAAATAGCTGAGGCAAAAAACAAGGGACCCAACCTGTCCAACGGCTCCTACAAGGGTATCGCTACCCTCCTGTAAAAGTATGGTGGAAAAAGAAGTTTTTAGGCATCCAATTTTTTTGAAGCACCGATTAGAACCAGAGGCTCTAATAGGCTTTAAAATAGGGTGGGCTTGGGGTGCAGAGAATGCGCTCGGAGCCCACCCAGGTGTGTGAAAACAGCAAATGAATATTCATTATTCTCACACTGAATCCCCTCTCCACCAATCAGGAAGTGGGTCTGAGACCTGTTTCCTGATTTTCCAAAAGGAGAAGCGTTCTGATTGGCCACTGGGGTGGAGGGAGGGGACGGAAGCCTCCGAGCAGGGGAAGGAGAAGCTGCTCGTAATGCCCACTGCTGTGATGCCCCTGGAGGAGAGCAGGGGAAGCCGCCCATGATTGCCTATCATGGATGGGGTAAGTGCACCAACTGACCAACCTGACCAGGGGGGTGCGGCTGCGAGTGCACTGTTTGCCCCCCCAGAAAAAATTACCACAAGCCGCCACTGCTATGGACTAATACTAGAGTAGATATGCAGACCCTGCTCTAATTCATCCCAAAGGTGTTCTATTGGGGGCAGGCCAGTCAAGTTTCTCCACCCCAAACTCGCTCATCCATGTGTTTTTGGACCTTACTTTGTGCACTTGTCCAAATCATTTGGTGGAGGGGGGATTATGGTGTGGTGTTGTTTTCCAGGGGTTGGACTTGGCCCCTTAGTTCCAGTGAAGGGAACTCTTAAGGAGTCAGCATACCAAGACAACTTTGTGGGAACAGTTTAGGGATGGCCCCTTCCTGTTCCAACATGAATGTGCGCCCAGTGCACAAAGTAAGGTCCATAAAGACATGGATGAGCAAGTTGTGGGTAAGTTGGGGGTAGAGGAACTTGACTGGCCTGCACAGGGTCCTGACCTCAACCCGAAAGAACACCTTTGGGATGAATTAGAGTGGAGACTGCAAGTCAAGTCTTCTCATCCAACATCAGTGCCTAACTTCACAATTGTGTTTCTGGAGAAAAGGTCAAACATTCCCATAGACACACTCCTAAAACTTGTGGACATCCTTCCCAGAAGAGTTCATGCTGTTATAGTTGCAAAGGGTGGGCCAACTCAATATTGAACCCTACAGACTAAGACTGGGATCCCTTTAAAGTTCATGTGCGCCAGTGGCGGTGCGTCTATTAAGGGCGCACGGGTGCCCCCCCCTGTCACACCGCCCCCTATATGTAAAATGGATAGATTCATGCATAGCACACACTGCACCAGGAAGTAGGGGCTCGGGTCTAAAGAGCGGGTGAGATTGTTACAGACTACCGCATAGTTAGGGTCCGCCGCGACCGCAACACATCGTTTATACACTGCATGGATTTATCTTGCTGTGACAGTTTTTTCTGCTTGATGTGAATTTGAATAATGTGAGTGTAATGGTGGAAGAGTTTTTACATTTTTTTATTAAATTGTGAATACAATATCACACTATTGGAGCACTTTTTATTATTTACATGTGGAGACATTTTATACATGTAGAGAGATCCTGGATGCACACGGTTGGAGGTCCGAGCTTATTATTCACCCCTTGTGTGTGGGTTAAGGCGATTTCAGCCGAACACGAGAGTGTGAGGCAAAGGGAGCTGGTGAGTGCGTTTCTGTGGTGGAAGAATAGAGAAGCAGGACTTGTTTTGTATATCACGTCACAGAAAAGAATCTCTTATGCCCCGTACACACGGTCGGATTTTCCAATGGAAAATGTCCGATCGGAGCGTGTTGTCGGAAATTCCGACCGTGTGTGGGCTCCATCGGACATTTTCCATCGGATTTTCCGACACACAAAGTTGGAGAGCAGGAGATAAAATTTTCCGACAACAAAATCCGATCGCGTCAATTCCGACCGTGTGTGGCCTGTTCCGACGCACAAAGTGCCACGCATGCTCAGAAGAAATTCCAAGACGGGACAGCTCGTTCTGGTAAACGTAGCGTTCGGAATGGATACAGCACTTTCGCAACGCTGCAATGTTAAAAATGGTTTAATACAGCGCACTCTCTTCTTCTTTATAATGTGACAAGAATTAAGTAGTTTTGCTGCTCATATTCACACACACTTCTCACAAACTTATTTCGTTACTATTTATCGGGATTCCCTCAATATATTTTGATTTCTCACATCTGACAACAAATTTTTGTATATTTTTTATTTATTTTTTGGCTTTAATGTAGAATCTTTTTTTGTGTTTCTATTTTTTTTTTGCGATTTTGATTTGTACTCCAGAAAATGTTTGTGTGTGTTTTTTGTGACAAGTTCCCACAACACCATTGATATGTTGTTCTATTTAATCTGTAGGAGATTGTTTGGTGTTGTTGTCTCTTGTTAATTTCACATTTTATGTTAGAAATGTACCTGAATCCTCACCAACAAACTGTCGTTTTTGGATGAAAACACACACAGGAGAGTAGAATTTACCTAAAAAAATTTTATTAAGGGGTCACAACTATAAAAAAACAAAGAGGGAGGCAACGCTGGAGAAACTGCAGAAGTGGGCGAAGCCTTGGACCCCCAGGGCACACATCAACTATTTCAAAGCAAAATTGGTGGCCTGAGGAGTCCATATCTAAGGGAGTGCAGTCTGGTCCAGAAGTCCCAGAGATCCGGAAAGCAGCAGATGACATCTGTGTCCCCAGGCTGTGGTCATACGAGAGACTGCATCTTCTGTCAGACCAGACTGAACCCAGGGTCATCACTCTTTGGTCTTCTTTCCACCAGTGGCGGCCCGCCCATAGCGGGCGCCTGGGCGTCGCCCCCCCTCCAGGCAGTCAAAAAAAAAAAAAAAAGTTAAAAAAAAAAAAAAAAAAAAATTTTAATACTGGCCCTTTAAATATAAAAAAATGACAAAGACAAAGTCCTTAAGTGCACTGTGTTCGGACGCCGGATACAGTGCGACGCCGGACACAGTGCACTTATGGGAAGTGCCACGTCTGTGCAATCACGAGATTGCAGACGTGGCACTGCATTTGCGGACGTTTAGCCCGCCTTGGGGCGCTTCCCGAATCGCCAAGTAGCATCCGCCCGGCGCTTGTACTATGGCCGGGCGGTTTGATTGACATCTATGTTTGATGTCACTTCCTGTTTTCTCTGTCTCATTGCGCCCAAGAGACAGAGGAAACAGGAAGTATGAGGACTGCAGATTGACTCTCCGGACACTGGAATCTGGCTGGTGATCCCTCCATCCACACCAACAGCATGACAGAGGAGAGGACACAGAGAATGATGAGGATGGCCGGCCGGGGAAGGTAAGAAGTTTTTTTTCAGATGCTCTAATGACCTCCTTCCCTCCCTCACTCAAATTAAAGCCTCCATTCAGTGACTGATCACCTAGTGAGAATCCATCCCATCCCATAATGACAGCAACAAGTGCTTACAATCCGAGGTGTTGTCTCTGGCCAGGAGTGGGTGTCTGCAGCATGATGTCCTACACATGACTACACATATGTTTGGGCTGCTTTATGTGTATGTCATGTGTATGTCATGTGTATGTCATGTGGAGGACATGTTATGTGTATGTTATGTGTATGTGGAGGACATGTTATGTGTATGTGTATGTCATGTCATGTTATGTGTATGTTATGTGTATGTGGAGGACATGTTATGTGTATGTCATGTCATGTTATGTGTATGTGTATGTCATGTCATGTTATGTGTATGTGGAGGACATGTTATGTGGAGGACATGTTATGTGTATGTCATGTGGAGGACATGTTACGTGTATGTCATGTGGAGGACATGTTACGTGTATGTCATGTGGAGGGCATGTCACGTGTATGTCATGTGGAGGGCATGTCACGTGTATGTCATGTGGAGGGCATGTCACGTGTATGTCATGTGGAGGGCATGTCACGTGTATGTCATGTGGAGGGCATGTTATGTGTATGTGGAGGACATGTTATGTGTATGGTATGTTATGTGTATGTCATGTTATGTGTATGTGGAGGACATGTTATGTGTATGTCATGTTATGTGGAGGACATGTTATGTGTATGTCATGTGGAGGGCATGTTACGTGTATGTCATGTGGAGGGCATGTCACGTGTATGTCATGTGGAGGGCATGTCACGTGTATGTCATGTGGAGGGCATGTCACGTGTATGTCATGTGGAGGGCATGTCACGTGTATGTCATGTGGAGGGCATGTCACGTGTATGTCATGTGGAGGGCATGTCACGTGTATGTCATGTGGAGGGCATGTCACGTGTATGTCATGTGGAGGGCATGTCACGTGTATGTCATGTGGAGGACATGTTATGTGTATGTTATGTGTATGTTATGTGTATGTCATGTTATGTGTATGTTATGTTATGTGGAGGACATGTTATGTGTATGTCATGTGGAGGGCATGTTACGTGTATGTCATGTGGAGGGCATGTTACGTGTATGTCATGTGGAGGGCATGTTACGTGTATGTCATGTGGAGGGCATGTTACGTGTATGTCATGTGGAGGGCATGTTACGTGCATGTCATGTGGAGGGCATGTTACGTGTATGTCATGTGGAGGGCATGTGGAGGGCATGTCATGTGTATGTCATGTGGAGGGCATGTCATGTGTATGTCATGTGGAGGGCATGTCATGTGTATGTCATGTCATGTGGAGGGCATGTTATGTGTATGTCATGTTATGTGTAGAACATGCTATGTACAACATGTAATTCATGGCATGTCCTACATAAGATGTTCTACACACAGCTGGTTGCTTTTTGTGTGACACAGGCTGCATGTAAGGAGCGACTCCGCTGGGGACACCTGAAGGCATCTGGTGGCAGGCGACACGCTCAGGGCTCCCACTGATTCAGCATTTTGGTGAGTTGAATGATTTCATTTTATATTACAATGTAATAATAATAATAATGCACTTCAATCATCCTGACACCATAACAACCATGGTGCCAGGATGATTGAAGTGCTAACACCAGGTGTTTGGAGTATCTTTATCTGCTGATTGTTAAACTTTCTAGAATACACATTTCTATTGTGTAGGATCTGGGGCTGCTGTCCCTTCATTCCTCTCTCCCACTCCCTCCATCCCTCGTTCATCTCAGACGCTAACTACACCACCTTAGAGCCACGCCCACTACTTCGCTGAAACCACGCCCATTTTCACCAAGTGGGAGGGGTCAAAAAGGAAGGACGGGGTCCAGCGCCCCCCCATCCTAAAACTTCACCAGCCGCCACTGCTTTCCACGCTGTGGCTGTGGTGGTGGAGTTGTGGCAGCAGGAGGAGGAGGAGGAGGAGGAGGAGGATCGTCCATCTCAATGACATCCGTCTTGGGTGTTAGTTCCCCACTCACCCCCTTACGTAGGACTTTATAAATCAGGTCCTCAGAGAGCCTGCGTTGACCCTCCTGCATGCCCTGCAATTTGGTGGCAGCCATGCAGGCAAAGGCCTCTTCAGGACTGGGGAAGGCTCGGAGGGACGCAGAAGCCTCCTGGATCAGCCTGTACACTGAATCCTGCACGGGACTCGGAGTCGTGTTCCTGGCTCGTTTATGTGGCAGGCGGAGGGGAGGGACCTGAGACTCAGTCAGGCTGCGACTGGTCCCGGGCTTCTCTTGGCTGCCACTTAGCCCCGCCTCCTCCTGGCTGCCACTAATCCCCGCCTCCTCCTGGCTGCCACTAATCCCCGCCTCCTCCTGACTGCCACATTCCACAACCTCCTCCTGGCTGAGGTCTTCCTGTGTATGAAAAAGGGACATAGTTTTAGTATTTTTTCAATCAATCACACACAATTTTCACCTCCTGACTGCTGCAAATTGAATGTTAACAAATATAACAGACTATCCTTCTGAGCCCAGCATTTTTCATTCTTGTCCCAATTTTGGGTGCCCACTACTGTCTATTGATATGTAAAACACTTTTTTTAATCAGCAATTAGTGATCAATACTAACATCTAGTAAACATCATTTATTTATTGACCAGAAATCTGTAGAAGAATGCTATACCTGACTCCAGCTGGGCTCCTCCATTTCTTCCTGGCTGGAAGGCCCAGGTTGGACATTGGAAGCCTCAGCTGGGGTGGAAGGAAGTGTGGAAGGAAGAGTAGAGAGTGATTCCCTGACTTCAGTGTGGTCTGACAGAAATCGCAGTCTCTCATAGTACCACAGCCTGGGGACATAAACATCATCTTCTGCAGCTCCGGATCTCTGGGAATCTGTGACCTTCTTGCGCTCCCTAAGATAAGTGCTCCTCAGGCCACCAATTTTAGCTTTTAAATAAGGGATGGTTGCTGTGGGGACCACCGGCTTCACCAACTCCAGCAGTTTCTCCAGCGCTGCCTGCCTCTTTTGTTTGTGGTTATAGTGGGGGTGTCTCACTTGCCACAGACAGGGCAGCTCCCTGTACTTGTCTATGAACAGGGGCAGGAAATTGTGGTCGTTGAACCCATCCATTTTCTCTGCAAGACACAACACAAGACAAACCCTAATGTCAGGCCAAACTCCCCTAATCTTGTTACAATATAGGCTTCCATTTCGAAGCAGTATAGGCGCAAGTTTAGATCTTACCTTCGTTATCACGATCGGCGTCTCCGATGCTCCTTCCTCCGCTCACAGATCGTACGTAAGACACACGTGTGTTACGCTTTATACACACTGCGCATGCGTATAACTCCGCCCGCCCCTGACGTTCTTTCTAGTCTATTCCCCGCCCCTTTTCATTCGGCGCAGTGGGGGAAGAGCACATGGCGGATAGACAGCAGGTGCGTGCTAATTGTAGCAACAAGGAGGAGGAGGAGGAGGAAAGGCCGGAGCCTGAAACGTCCCGATCCAGAAGGAGATTTAGGGACTCAAATATGTCCTTTGGGGAGATGTTGGAGATGGTGGACATCCTGAAGAAGGCCGACTATGATGGAAAGTATGGGCCTTACCCCAACCACAATCTCAGAAAGGCCAAGATCATGGCGAAAGTGGTCAGGAGTCTGCACCGGAAATTCGTGGTACGACAATCGAAAGATCAGCTCAGGAAGCGGTGGTCGGACCTGAAATTACGAGAACATGAGCGTGCTGCTCCATGTGCTTTTAGGAACTGTTGTACAGTTTAAAATGGCAACTTTCATGTTCATGGGCACATTATTCGTTCGGATCAAACATTTTTCGTTCCAAATATAAAATAACATTGTTTAGCCCATATGCATTTGGCCACCATTTTGACGCCCTATACTTGTCTTAAAAGAATTGGGTTGTGTAGATGGCTTTGTTACTAGAATGAAATGCAAACTAGATTGTGTGTAAGGAGAGGACACTGAGCAGCTGTTTTCACATCTGGACACTTGAGCACTAGTGTGGGACAAAAGAACACCATTTTTATTAGGGGGGCCACACAGGTGCTCCAGTGTATACTATAGGGGGGTCTCCATCTGTGAAGCTTGTACCAAACAGGTAAAGTATTGCAGGTTGACAAAGGGCATTAAAAAAGCTACATGTTGGAACTCTGCTAAAATAGATAATTGTACCCCACTTCCAAGCAATGTTTCATCTTTATAGTTCTGACATTAAATATCTGTGTGCTAATTATACCATTTTGTTTGACATAGGGGAGAAAAGACTCGGAGGACACCCCTCATCTGAGGAGACCAGAGCCCCCCCCCTCTGGAAGAAGGTGAAATCCCCCCAACACAAGCTGAGCAGGAGGATGAAGATGTGGTGGAACTAGTCACCACAACAGGTGAGTGTCTGCGAACACAGGCTCCGATAAGAGATGGATGGCGGCATTTTTTTTAAACCAAATTTATTTTGGGGTTCCTCTCTTTTTAGGTGATCGTGAGGTTGTGGATGAAGATCCTTTCACATCCGAAAGTGCCCAGATCCTGATCGGGGAGATCATGGGGTGTAATTTACAATTGGAAAACATCAAGCAAAACATCAATGATGTTATTCCAAAATATAAAAACATCATTGATGTTTTGGGACGAGTTTAAAACCCCTCCAAATCACTTTCTTCTTTTGTGTGCTACAATGTGCTAAATGCTTTTGTGATTTTTCCCAAAGCCAAATTTGGAGGATGCACACAGTGTGTCAACATGTGCTATCTGCCATCACGGGAGATCAATGGACGCGTTTTGGGGGTGCAACCCCTTCCTCAATAATAAAGTAGCGGTGAGGAAGGGCTTGCTCCCCCAAAACACATCCCTTGATCCCCCGTGATGGCAGCTAGCACATGTTGACATTGGGAAATTTGTGTGCATCTTCCAAATTTGGCTTTTCCAGGGGTGATTTCCCCCATCTGAACGCAATATCAAACACAGTTCCTAAATACTCATGTCTGATATTGCCTTCAAGTTCTACCAAATGTGAACTTTGTAAGATCAAGATTTGTGTCTTTCTTGTTGGTTTTACACAGGCCTGTTTTCTATAAAATTGACATTTTAATTTTGGATAATGCCACCACCAAAATTGGTATACAACAAACATGTTGGTTTGTCAGCAAAACCTTTGGTAAATGCACATGTGATTGTGCAGGTATTAAAAAGATTGTTAATCAAGAATGTAAGGAGATTCCATATTACATTACATTATTGATTAATTGATTAATTGTTGATTTCACTCTGTTCATGATTTCACATTGCTTATTTTGCTTTAACAATCAGAAACATATCTTAGTATATTTTTGATTAAGATCAGACTGTCTTATGATTTACTGAAATATCTCATATATGTCTTTTCCTCTTTTTCTGTGTTTATTTGAGGAAACATCTGCTTGTGGTTTTGTCTCTGTAATTTTTAAAGAAGCTGCGGTTGTCCAGCAGACAAGTGACAGAGGATGAGGAATGTTTTGACCTATTAACTTGAACTACAGGGGTCACCCTTTTTGATATCACAAGATGTAGACATTATTAATGTTTAGAAAATCACAAGATTGGGATATGTTTGGAAATTACCGAATATGCTAATATGTATTATCATTTTGATTGGCCCCCAAATTGTGGGCAGAGTCTTGTAAAGACAGCATAAAAAAGCGAATCTAAAAATAAAGACTTGTAATCATTTTCAGCATACCTATGTGTGTATGTGTCTTTGATTAACCGCCGGCGAGGACCTCCACTGAGCCACATCCCCAAGAGCCTAGGCCACAAGGAGAAGACGGGCGCCTAACAGTTTTTGGTACCAGAAGTGGGGTGTTTTGAACAGGTAAGACATTCTGCTCCTTTTTTACCTATTTTAGGTAACTGGTGTTGATGCTTGCCTTGTTCAAATAACCTTGTATATCCACCCACTTACATAACTGTGCCTTCGCAACGGGCTAGGGCTGTAGCCCCTTGGAGGGTTAAAGGGCTCGCAGAGGTTTTTTGGTTTTTTATAGTCTGACTAGGTTGGTCTGACTGCTGTGTTGAGTATATATATGTGTGTTTAAAACTCGGGAAGTATAGAATACGCCCGTAGTATAAGGAGTGGCTAAGTGGACGCCCAATTTTTTGGGAAAATATTGAAAAGTGCACTTATTATACTTATTATAACATGTTCATATAATGTAACTTTATCTTGCCACTGTATATATAAGATTTTGCTTGTTTTCTTGCTTGTTTTTTTTTTAAGGTACCACCGTAAGTATTTAGAGTGTATAGAGAATTAGAGAATTAGAGATAAGTGTATGATGATATATGTGTATGACAACTGAATGTAAAGTACTGTATTAATTTAGAGGATTTTTTTGTTAGGATATTGTATTACACATATATGTACTAAATGAACAACCTAAGACAGGAGCCTGACTGTAGTGAGATAGCGCCCGCCTGCCCACATTGCACCTTTGGTTTACTGTTCCTTAGTGTTGACAGGACATGGATCCTGCTTACCACTAAGCCAAATATAAAACAGAGTATGTAACTAAAGCCCCCACACCAAAACCTGTAAATTCACCCGCCCTATCACAGCAACCCGAAGCACCCCCCCCCTTATGTGATGGTTAAACAGGAGGATGGAACATTGGGTCCATGTCTTCAGCTGTATCCATCTCTGGATCCAGCAGTATTAGCTACCATGATATATAGTGCAGCTGATCAGGCACAGGTTACACGATGGGAAAATGAAAGTAGAAACAGGGAAGAGGAAGTCCGGGTAGAAGGTATACGTAGGAGGGAAGAAGAGAGGATTAGGAGGTTGGATCCGAAGGAAAGGGAATTAGAAGAGAAGTTAAAAGAGTTTAAGAAGAGAAAGGAGGAATTAGAGGAGAAAATGTCTAGGAGGGAGGAAGAGCTAGAACATTACAAAAGAGAGCTAGATAAGAGGGAAGGTGAGATGAGAGAGTATTCTGCGATAACTAAGGAAGAAAGGGATGGAATGTCCCTGGAAAAGGGAGAAGAGGAAGGAGTCAGGAAGTTAAGCCCCAAGGAAAAGGAATGGGAGGAGAAACAGAAAGAATTTAATAAAAGACAGCAGGAAGAGGAAGAAAGGATACAGAGGAAAAGGGAAGATTTAGAGGCGTACGAGAGGAAACTAGAGAAAGAAGCAAGAAGGATTAAGGAGGCCAAGGAAAAGATAATTTCACAGCCATCCACCACACTCAGAAGCCAAACAAAACCGGCCATAAGCCAGAAACCCCCACAGGAGGAAAGGGAGCAGGGTGAATCCTCTACTGAGGAAAGAGAAATAGACATGGAACAGGAAAGTCTAGGTGCCACCTTTAAAGCACCACTTATGCATATAGGGGAGACGGTAGTCCATATTCCCCTACCCCTAGGCACACTGTCAAAAATAAAGGAGTTATGCCCCAGCCCAAAGAAAAGCCCTAGGGAGGCTGGAGCTTTCCTTGCAAAATACAGTGCAGGGACTAGCCTGGATAAAGAAGATATAGCAGGGATCCTTAGTATAGTTGACCCTGACAGCCCAGAAGGGCATCCTGTAGATGCCTTATGGACAGCCCACATAGAAGAAGATAAAGATTGGGTATCTTTTTGGAAAGGTATGGGGAATCATTGGTCTACTATATACAAGGGTTCATCTGCACTTCAGGAACTTGTCCTAGCAAAACAGGGACCGAAGGAAAAGTTCTATGAATTTTGTACCCGGGTATATGGTCTGTGGAAAGCAGTAGATAACGCCAACCCCCAGTTGTTCACCACCACCATTATGGCTGGTGGAGATACGAAGGTGACACAGTTGCTTAAATTCACTAATCCAAAGTGGGCAGAACAACCCCCAGATGAATTTATGAAAGATGCTAGGTCACGAGAAACATCAGGGGTATTTGAACAGAAGGGTGGCATTTTTCCCTCCCTGACACCAACCCAGACTCTGCCAACTGGTGGGACTCCGCCCACCCACATAATGACAATGCAACCTTATCCACCAATGCAATCTTATCCCCCAAATCAGGGTTACCCACCAGACCAGGGGTGCTTTAACTGTGGGGAACTGGGACACTGGAAGTCCCAATGTCCCTACAGAATTAGAACAAACGCCCAGAGAGGGAGAGGTAGGAATCTTAACACCACCCCCCGTCGCCTTCAGGATATCAGGTATCCTCACCCACCACAACCCCAACTACCCCAACCACAACCCCAATACCAGCCTCAGCCTAACAGACCACCCCCACGCATTCCGATGCAGTGGCCATCCGCTCGGCGGACGCCACAATAGGGATGCCAAGAGTACGTCCCGTCCCTCAGCCTTGTGTGTTACAATCCATCATGGAAAAGTCTTCCGCAGGTATTATTGCGGGTAGACAATCACCTGATATGTCTATTGTTGGATTCAGGGGCTACATTCAGTAGTTTGAATGATGCCATATATGACACACCGCACTGCACTGAGGGAAACTCTATTGGTATAAATGGGACATCAATTACCCACCCCATCACTCCACCATTGCCCGTGGCTACTCCAGAAGGGCAGGAACTGTGTACCCAGAGTTTTGCTGTCCTTGTGGATTGTCCAGTATCTTTAATGGGGAGGGACCTACTCTCAAAACTGAATATCACCATTAAATTTGACAGAGGGGGCTCCCTCACTGCCAGCTCACCGTTCTGTGATTTACATGCTCCAAAGAGACACACTTTCAGGGGACTCTTTGCATCATTGCCACCCACTCTAGAAACACATGCTATATGGGCAGACAACAAAGGGAGTGTGGGTTTTATTAACTGTACACCCTACACACCACAAATGCGTCCAGACGCTGAAGTACAATATCACAAGCAGTACCCCCTGCCACTTGAAAAAATTGAAGGCATCACACCATTAATCAATGATTACATAGCAAAAGGGATTCTGAAACACATCATAAGCCCCTGGAATACACCAATCTACCCTGTGAAAAAGGCAAATGGGGAGTGGAGGCTTGTACAGGACCTAAGGGCCGTGAACAAGCAGGTTATACCTCTGCCACCTTTGGTAGCAGATATTTCTTTCATCTTTTTGAAAATACCTGCTGATTCCCTTTGCTACACAGTAGTAGACCTGGCGAATGCATTTTTTAGCATCCCGATCGATGATGGGGTATTGCCCATGTTTTCATTCTCATGGGGGAGGGGAAAGCAGTTGACCTGGTCAAGATTACCTCAGGGGTATGTGGACAGTCCAGCAGCCTTCTCCATGGTCCTTAATGAGACAATTAAGTCATGGACTGCTGAGCGCGGGTCGGTACTAATACAGTATGTGGACGACTTGCTCCTGTGCAGTCGATCTGCTGAAGATTGTGCGGTCGATTCCACATCTCTGTTACATCACCTGGCCAGGTCTGGCCACCTAGCATCGCGGAAGAAGATACAATGGTGTCAAAGTCAGGTAGAATACCTGGGATGCATTCTGAAGGAGGGAACCAGGCTGGTATCCCCCAAACGTGCCGCAGCCCTGCAGGCTCTCAGTCCTCCAAGAGACAAAGCAACTTTGCTCTCATTCTTGGGCGCAATCGTATATTGCCGCCAATGGATCCCAGATTGTTCATATTATGATGGCATTCTGAGGGAGGCTACCTTGTCCACCGCCCCAAAGACAGTAGATTGGACAACAGAAAGGCTCTGTGCTTTTCAGGCCTTGTTAAAAAGTTTGACTCAGGCCCCCGCCCTGGGATTGATAGAATATGGCAAGCCCTTTCAATTATACTGTGTGGTATCGGGAAATTCTTTTGCTGCGGTTTTGACACAGCAACATGGAACCGGGTACCGACCAGTCTCCTATCTCTCAAAAAAGTTGCCTACCCAAGTACAAGGGATGCCATCTTGTCTACAAAACCTTGCTGCTTGTGCTATGGCAGTTCAAGAGGCTAACAAATCAGTATTAGGCCATGAACTGACTCTCTACACCACTCATTCAGTAACTCACCTCCTGCAGAACATGAACACACAGCATATGACAGCACAGAGGCTTAGTGGGTATGAGATCACACTTCTGAATACTGATAACCTCACTCTCAAACACGCACCACCAAGTAATCCCACTGTCCGTCTTTTGCACTCTTTGCTCAGGTTACCGCGAGACCCTGATCAGAAGCACAATTGTGTTGAACAGGTTGCAGCAATAACCAGCCCTCGCCCAGATCTCACTGACATTCCCCTACCAGGAGTACAGGACGTCTTCATAGACGGCAGTTGTACTCGCCCCTCTGATGCAACATTCCTGACAGGGTATGCCATTGTCCAACTACCTGATGTGGTGTTGGAAGCAAAAGCCTTACCACCCTCCTCAGCACAGGTAGCAGAATTGGAGGCACTCACAAGAGCTTGCATACTTTTCTCTGATGAGGAGGTAAACATCTACACAGATAGTAGGTACGCTTTTGGCGTAACGCACGACTATGGCGTAATCTGGGCGAATAGAGGATTTAAAACCGCTGACAACAAGCCAATCGCTAACTCTACACAAATTAAAGCACTCCTGCAAGCGATTCTTCTCCCAAAGAGGATAGCGGTCATCAAAGTAAAAGCACATTCATCGGATAACAGCAGAGTTTCCAAAGGAAACGCTCTGGCAGACAGAGAAGCGAAAAAAGCCGCTGCCCTATACATTGGTCAGCCAGCTCCCACAACAATGTTCTTCAAAGAACATTTTACATCACCCAACTTCAAAACCGTTGTGGCACAAATACAGGGATTAGCTACAGAAGAGGATGTTTCTTTTTGGGTCAAGGATGGCTTGACCAAGGACCAAGAAGGTCTTTGGTCAAAAGAGGGGAAGATATTGGGCATACCAGAATCAAGCAG
This sequence comes from Aquarana catesbeiana, assembly GCF_042186555.1. Lineage (NCBI taxonomy): Eukaryota > Metazoa > Chordata > Amphibia > Anura > Ranidae > Aquarana > Aquarana catesbeiana. The sequence goes on from NC_133326.1 coordinate 676,570,920, forward strand.
TGTTCTCATACTTTCCTATCTCCATGGTCCAGGACATATAGGTACCACCGCCCTAACAAACATGTACACAAAGTCTTTCTGCACAAACAACTTAAGTAAACAGGCAAAACTCCTCACCAGCAGTTGTCTAACCTGTGCACAAAACAATGTCCAAGGGAAAAATCATGGATTACATGGCCACCTGCCCCCACCCCTGGGTCCCCTAACAGATTTGCAAATAGACTTCACACACATGCCCAAACAAAGAGGTAATTTGAAATGCCTTTGCGTAATCGTATGCAAATGGTCAGGCTGGATTGAAGGAATTCCATGTACAGGTGAGACTGCCAAAATTGCTGCCAAATGCATACTGAACCATTGGGTTTGTAGGTTCGGAATACCAACGGCCATATGGTCAGACAGAGGGCCTGCCTTCAGCTCCTCTGTTACACAGACTTTAGCTAAGCTACTAGGCTTACAGTGGAAACTGCACATCCCTTACCACCCACAAAGTGCAGGAGTAGTGGAAAGAATGAATAGGAACATTAAGGACAAGTTAAAAAAAGCCACGGGGGGCACCATGAAAGGATGGTTGGATTACCTTCCTTCTGTCCTATTTCAGATCAGAACAACACCACATGCTAGAACAAAACTCTCGCCCTTTGAGATCTTAATGGGAGTTCCTGCAAACATAGAGCTGCCCCTCTTAGATCAAAACACTGACATTAACATCTATTCTCAACAGGAAATGTACGTGAAAAATCTGGTAAGTATGCTACAGGATATGAACGAACAAGTTTCTGTCACCTTTTCTCCTCTTTCAACAGAACCTACTCATCCCTTCATCCCAGGAGACAAAGTACTGGTGAAACAACTGGCACACAAAAAGAAGGTTGGACCCATTTTCTCTGGACCTTGGAAGATAGAGAAGGTTTCCAGAACTGCTGTACTGACCGATCTGGGAAACACCTGGATCCACGCCAGCCGGTTAAAGAAGTGTCCACAGCAACCCCAGACCCCTGACCCTCCTCCAGCACCCCAAGACTCCTCTGACCAGGAACAGCGACCAGATTTGAAGGACATTCAAGAAGGCATAAAACAAATCTCTCGGACCAACGAGACGAATCCCCCACCAACAGGAAGAAACAAGAAACAGAACTTTGTACACAGTACCTGACAAAATGATTTCTACCTTTGTGTCAGGAAAAACATTATGCTTCTGGACATGTCTGATTCTGATAGTATTCATACCTACTTGGTTAATAACAAATTGTGTGTACCATCCAGAAGATTTAGGGTCACTAGAAGGGATATGTGGAAATGCACAGACAGCCAATACATCTAGTATAAAATATAAAAGAAGTATATCCCCCACTGAACCCCCTTCAGGTTTCACTGACAAGATGTTGTTGTTGAAGTTTAAGTACAGTTATGCACAGAAGTCTGGTTTTGAGAAATGTTGGATATGTAGCAAACTCCACCCCAGTACAGCCAGAATCCCATTGATGGCCATTCCCTTAAACATCACTCCTTTTTTGAATGGAACTCCCCCCATAGTTCTTGCCAATGTCATAAGAAAAAGTCCCAACAAGCCCCTCAGTTTTCAAATCGTGGGTAGAAGCCATGCTCCAGATTGGTGTTTCATACTGGGAAACATTTCCAGGGGAGCTGAGGTATGCAAAAGGTCAAAACTTAATGTCTCCATGGCTTCCCTCACCAATAACTCACTTTTTCGCACCTCAGACCCTGTGATAAATGCTACCATCTATGACCTTTTTAATTCTAGTTCCCACTCCACGGTCGCACAGTTGCTAGCTCTGCTGATGGCATCTGGTCATTCAAAGGGTGCAAGGACCGTTGTTAGTCAACGACCCTTGGCACTAGGTAACACAACCTACATCTGTTGTGGCAAGCTCTGTTACCCATGGATTCCTGAAGAACCCCAGGGATGGTGTTACCTTGCTAAAATAGTTCCTGTAATGGGAGTAGTCGGGGATAATGGGCAAGGACACCTACTTAAAGCTAGCACCCACCCACGATACCCTCTAAAACATCTTGGAAAGAGAGAAATGTTCCTAGAAAAAGATATGACCTGGGCTTGGTTTCCTTCCTGGACAGGTTGGGGAATAGATCTGATGAAGAAACTAAATAACTACACCTCGATCATTGATGAGATCTTGGAAAAAGACTCTGATGACATCTCAAAATTAAACCTAGAGACCAGAGCAATCAGAAAACAACTAGGGTTACATGACCTGGCCATAGAAAGCATGAGTGCAGCCCTCACTGGCCTCTGTGAGATTACTGAGGACTATGAATGCTGCACTTGGATACACAACACGAGTATCGAGATCCCTGATTACTATGACATTATTGCACAACACAGAAAAGAGGTAAACAAACTACAACAGGATGCAAGGGATATTGGGAAAACATGGGACCCTTTCTCTACCGGGTTCAGTTTGGGAGGTCTCACTTCATGGTTAAAGAACACTGCAATGACAATTTTTACCATACTGCTTTTTATATTGTTCTTGTATGCATGCTTCATGTTACTTAAATGCCTCTACAAAAAGGGTAGCAAAGCACCTTCCGAAACCATGAAGCTGACTTCCATTACCAGAGATCCCACGGTATGGTACGAGAACCAGGGAAATGAGGCCGAGGAATACGACTCCTTAAGGCATGATGAAAAGGTAGCCGAGGAATATGACTCCTTGAGGCGTGACGAATAGGTAGAATGACCATTTCGATGATATCGAATGGTCAAAGGGAGGATTGTAAGGAGATTCCATATTACATTACATTATTGATTAATTGATTAATTGTTGATTTCACTCTGTTCATGATTTCACATTGCTTATTTTGCTTTAACAATCAGAAACATATCTTAGTATATTTTTGATTAAGATCAGACTGTCTTATGATTTACTGAAATATCTCATATATGTCTTTTCCTCTTTTTCTGTGTTTATTTGAGGAAACATCTGCTTGTGGTTTTGTCTCTGTAATTTTTAAAGAAGCTGCGGTTGTCCAGCAGACAAGTGACAGAGGATGAGGAATGTTTTGACCTATTAACTTGAACTACAGGGGTCACCCTTTTTGATATCACAAGATGTAGACATTATTAATGTTTAGAAAATCACAAGATTGGGATATGTTTGGAAATTACCGAATATGCTAATATGTATTATCATTTTGATTGGCCCCCAAATTGTGGGCAGAGTCTTGTAAAGACAGCATAAAAAAGCGAATCTAAAAATAAAGACTTGCAATCATTTTCAGCATACCTATGTGTGTATGTGTCTTTGATTAACCGCCGGCGAGGACCTCCACTGAGCCACATCCCCAAGAGCCTAGGCCACAAGGAGAAGACGGGCGCCTAACAAAGAATTTGTGGATTATTGTCTCAACGCTACAACACTTTTGGGGTGATGTAATTGTTGTTTTATGAGAAAATGGGGGTTATTTCCTAAGGGCAAATCCACTTTGCACTACAAGTGCAGTTTCAGTGCAGTTGCAAGTGCACTTGTAGTGAAATGTGTTTTTGCATTTAGTAAATAACAGCCAACAGTGCTTTGTATAAGGTTACACAATCACGCCATTTTCTGCACTCAACACATTTCTGTCAGGGTCAGCTCAAACAAACACAAACACAAGCAGTAAATATCCAGAAAGATTTTTTTTTTTTTTTTATTTGAAAAAGGCTTCACATATTGTCTGGCATATTGATAGCCCCCCTACCCGCAAAGAACTCCAGGTAGCGTAACCGGACATCACGGGCACTCAGGGAGGGCAAGCCAGGACGGCCACTTTCAAGCGCCGTCAGTGTGGTTTGATGTAGGATTCCGGCCTCAGGCTCAACTGAGCCAGCATAGTTGGCCGAATGTTTCCGTAAAAAGTTATGGAGAACACAGCACGCAAGTATTATATGGTTCAGTTTATACTCCGCCATATGGATAGGTGTCAGAAATAGGCGGAACCGGCTGGCCAGGATTCCAAATGTGTTCTCCACCACTCTTCGGGCTCTGGCCAGCCGGTAATTAAAAACCCTCTGTTCCGGGGTGAGGGTCCTCATCGGGAATGGCCGCATCAGGTGGTCCCCCAGCGCAAATGCTTCATCAGCAACGAACACAAATGGGAGTCCTTCCACATTGTCCTCTGGAGCTGGCAAGTCCAAGCTGCCATTCTGGAGACGCCTGTAGAACTCCGTCTGGGCGATGACTCCACCATCGAACATCCGGCCATTCTTCCCCACGTCCACATACAGGAAGTCGTAATTAGCCGACACCACCGCCAACATCACTATACTATTGAACCCCTTATAGTTGAAATAGTACGACCCCGAGTTGGGTGGTGGGACGATGTGGACGTGTTTCCCATCAATTGCCCCTCCGCAGTTAGGAAAGTCCCACCGCTGGGCAAAGTGGGAGGCCACAGTCTGCCATTCCTGTGGCGTGGAAGGAAACTGTTGAGGAAAAAACAATAAACATTACTATTTTTACTCTGAAACATGGCAAGCAGATTAGATACAAACATTATGGGGCAACCTCCAGATAGCATTTAGTAAGGGGAATTTAACAAGGCCAAAGTATAAGGTACACCTATCATATTCCCCCTCCCCCCCTCTCATGGGCTATTTCTAACATTATGGGGTGCGTGTAACTCTTGGACAGGTAACCCTCTTCACTTCATTGAGAGATGAATGCCTAAATAATGGGTATTACTTGGAACAGCCCCTCCTTAGTTACACTATTGGCAGCCCACTGGACAGGTAAGAAGTGTCATAATACAAAGATATAAATACACACTGTACACATTTGAGGACATTTGGACATTCTGCTATTACCTATCAAGATAATAATAGGATACAAAAACTTTAAACAGTACCATTGGAAAGTATACAGGCAGGCCCTTGCACTACATGCTTTGGGTAATTCATCCATAAATCTGACCAGTAAAGAGGTGGGTATAGTGTGTATGGGTTTGGCAAAGTCAGCAGATAGATGATTGAGGATACATAGAGAATTGGGATCAGCTGACTTAGCAGTTGGGGGTTGGGAGGGTTACTAAAAATTATTTGGGGACACCATAAAAAAAAGCCTCTGGCACTCTGCCTGAATTTAAATCAAAAATTACATTTCCAAACATTTTAGGGGGTGTTTGGGGTAAAGCACTACTATGGAGCTGATAAAATACATTGTTAAGTGACTACATGAGGTGAATATAGGGCAGGAGACACCATGCTGGGGAGGTTAGTGAAGGGCAAATATGTATGAAGGACCTAAAATAATAATTACCTAAAAATCCAGCATGCATGAGGACAAAGGGGACATTCACAGCATATTACAATCATGGTAATTAGGGAATGAGGAAAGAAATACAATATATTAGCAAACATTCAATACAATAAAATGTGATATAAAAGGATAAAAATCTTACCTTCATATACTCCTTCTGCAGGACCTGGATGATGGCAGAACAGGTCTCTGGGATAATGATACTCAGAGCCTGGGGGATAGATGCCTATCGAGAACTTCAAGTCCTGCAGACTTCTCCCTGTGGCCAAATACCGCAGGGTAGCGACCAACCTCTGCTCCGGAGTGATGGCTTGCCTCATGCAGGTATCCTGCCTGCTAATATAAGGGGTCAGCGAAGCCAACAGACGGTGAAACACGGGGTCCGTCATCCTGAGAAAGTTCCTGAAATCATCAGGATTATTCTCACGGATCTCACGGAGCAAAGGCATATGAGAGAACTGGTCACGCTGAAGCAACCAATTCTTGGTCCATGAACTCCTCCCCACCCTGTTCATGGACTGGACTTTTGTCAAGGTCAGGACCCCAACACCAAGCCCCCGCACAGCACGAACTCTACGAGGAGTAAGCATACGAAACATGGCTAGAAAACGGTCGGCTGCTCAGAACGAAGTAACAGAACGCACTGAAGAACAGCAAGGCCTGTGAAGAGCGACCTGAAAAACAGCAACGAGCAGGCAAGATCACACAGAAAACTCCGATACGAACTGACTGCACGCACTGAAGAGCAGATACAAACCCACAAGCACAAACTGAATGGCAGAAAACGATCTGAAAGCCACGAGTCTGAAAAAGCGCGAATCGTCTCTCACCAAACTTTTACTAACACGAGATTAGCAAAAGGAGCCCAAAGGGTGCCGCGCTTGGTTCTGAACCGGCCTTTTCTAGTCTCGTCGTACGTGGTGTACGTGACCGCGTGGTTGGCGATCGGAAATTCCGACAACTTTGTGCGACCGTGTGTAGGCAAAACAAGTTTGAGCCAACATCCGTCGGAAAAAATCCTAGGATTTTGTTGTCGGAATGTCCGAACAAAGTCCGACCGTGTGTACGCCCTATTACACATTTTTGTGATTTTATGGACTTTTCCACAATTTACTATACATTTTGGTGGCTTACTTTTTCAAGAAATATCTCCTAATATATTCTTTTTATTTTTTGTTCACTTGTCACAGGGTGAAATAAAATTTAGTAGAGCACTAACCATTGTGTATAAACCCAACAGGCTTTTCACTATTAGTCGTTTCATTATTATTTCGTGTCATTATCGTGACATAAGATTTTTTGTCTCTTCACTTCAGATATACTGACACTGTATTTATATTAGTTGTGAGCAGTTTATTAGTTTCAGCGCCATTGTTTATTTTTCACTGTTTTAGGGTTGGCGGTATAACGAGAATTTAAACATTGTTCACATTCTTGTTTTCACTAAGTGGCTGCTTTAGGTAGTTCATTTTCTTTTTTTTTCCAAGAGCGCAGTGCTGGTATCATAAGTGTGGGCGGGTTAACTATTTACCATCAGTTTTGAACAAACTTCAAGATTGCTTGGATTTTTAGGAATGGGATGGAAGTTATTGAAATTCAATGTGAAAATGAATGTACAAGTCTACATTTTAACCATAGATACAATTTAGTGTAGCTTAGTATGTAATTTGCATTTGATTGTGCCTGAGTGTATTTAAAGTATATACAGTATCTCACAAAAGTGAGTACACCCCTCACATTTTTGTAAATATTTTATTATATCTATTCTTGTGACAACACTGAAGAAATGACACTTTGCTACAATGTAAAGTAGTGAGTGTACAGCTTATATAACAGAGTAAATTTTCTGTCCCCTCAGAATAACTCAACACACAGCCTTTAATGTCTAAACCGCTGGCAACAAAAGTGAGTACACCCCTAAGTGAAAATGTCCAAATTGGGCACAAAATATTTTGTGTGGCCACCATTATTTTCCAGCACTGCATTAACCCTTTTGGGCATGGAGTTCACCAGAGCTTCACAGATTGCCACAGGAGTCCTCTTCCACTCCTCCATAAGGGCATCACAGAGATGGTGGATGTTGGGGACCTTGCGCTCCTCTACCTTCTGTTTGGGAAAACCCCACAGATGCTCAATAGGGTTTAGATCTGGAGACATGCTTGGCCAGTCCATCACCTTTATCCTCAGCTTCTTAAACAAGGCAGTGGTCGTCTTGGAGGTGTGTTTGGGGTCGTTATCATGTTGGAATACTGCCCTGTGGCCCAGTCTCCAAAGGGTGGAGATCATGCTCTGCTTCAGTATGTCACAGTACATTTTGGCATTCATGGTTCCCTCAATGAACTGTAGCTCCCCAGCCCCAGACCATGACACTCCCACCACCATGCTTGACTGTATGCAAGACATACTTGTCTTTGTACTACTCACCTGGTTGCCACCACACACGCTTGACAGCATCTGAACCAAATGATTTTATCTTGGTCTCATCAGACCACAGGACATGGTTCCAGTAATCCAAGTCCTAAGTCCGCTTGTCTTCAGCAAACTGTTTGCGGGCTTTTTTGTGCATCAACTTTAGAAGAAGCTTCCTTCTGGGATGACAGCAATGCGACCAATTTGATTCAATTTGCGGCGTATGGTCTGAGCATTGACAGGCTGACCCCCCACCCCTTCAACTTCTGCAGCAATGCTGGCAGGACTCACACATCTATTTCCCAAAGATAACCTCTGCATATGACGCTGAGCACGTGCACTCAACTTCTTTGGTTGACCATGGCAAGGCCTGTTTTGAGTGGAACCTGTCCTGTTAAACCTCTGTATGGTCTTGGCCACCATGCTGCAGCTCAGTTTCAGGGTCTTGGCAATCTTCTTATAGCCTAGGCCATCTTTATGTAGAGCAACCATTCTATTTTTCAGATCCTCAGAGAGTTTTTACCATGAGGTGCCATGCTGAACCTCCAGTGACCAGTATGAGAGAGTGATAACACCAAATTTAACACACCTGCTCCCCATTCACACCTAAGATCTTGTAACACTAACGAGTCACATGACACTGGGGAGGGAAAATGGCTAATTGGGCCCAATTTGGACATTTTCACTTAGGGGTGTACTCACTTTTGTTGACAGCAGTTTAGACATTAATGGCTGTGTGTTGAGTTATTTTGAGGGGACAGCAAATTTACACTGTTATACAAGCTGAACACTCACTACTTTACATTGTAGCAAAGTGTCATTTCTTCAGTGTTGTCACATGAAAAGATCTAATAAAATATTTACAAAAATGTGAGGGGTGTACTCACTTTTGTGAGATACTGTATATATATATATATATATATATATATATATATATATATATATATATATATATATAAAATCAATCCTGATGTACTGACACCCTATCTTATTTCTTGAGGCCTTTTAAATGCAAGAACAGTACAAATATCCCCTCAAATGACCCCTTTTTGGAAAGTAGATAGTTCAAGGTATTTAGTAAGAGGCATGACAATTTAATTTATTAAGTTGTCTTTTTATGCCACAATTTATTTTATCTCTTTAGTTATACGTTATAGTTATATGTTTACGTCATATGGCATCCTCCCAGGATTGCTCCCTACATATTACCCATTTGCTCCGGCGTGATCTGTCACTCACTGTGTCTACTGGACACGGCCAATGGCAGATCACTTACCGGCTTGCTGCCGGTACCATGTGACTGCTGTGACAAATTATACAGTCCAAAAAGGAGTCATGTGGGGGATATTTGTACTGTCCTGGCATTTTTGTGCCTCATGAAATGAGATAGGCCGTCAGTACATCAGGATTGATCAATTTTCAGATATATACCATAATTTGTGGACTCTATAACTTTCCTACAGACTAAATAATATACACTGATTTGGGATTTTTTTATATATATATACAGTATACATTTTGGCCTAAATTTATTAACTACTTGCTTACTGGGCACTTAAACACCCCTCCTATCCAGACCAATTTTCAGCTTTCAGCGCTGATGCACTTTGAATGACAATTGCGCGGTCATACAACACTGTACCCAAATGAAATTTGTATAATTTTTTCCCCACAAATAGAGCTTTCTTTTGGTGGTATTTGATCACCTCTGCGGTTTTTATTTTTTGTTAAAAAAATGTAAAAAGACTGAATTTTTTTTTAAATTATTTTTTTATATTTTGTTATAAAAAATTTAAAACAGGTAATTTTTCTCCTTCATTGATGTACGCTGATGAGGCGGCACTAATGGGCACTGATTGGCGGCAGTGATGGGCACTGATGGGTGGCAATGATGGGCACTGATGGGTGGCAAAAATGGGCACTGATCAGTTACACTGATAGGCAGCACTGCTAGGTGGCACTGATTGGCACTACTGGTGGGCATTGATAGATGGCACTTGCGGGCATTGATAGGTGGCACTGTGGGCACTGTTAGGTGGCACTGTTAGGTGTACAAAAATGTATTTTCCTTAAGTGTTTGGAATGGACTTCTGCCGCCAAATGTCCATCAAAAGGATGATGGGCCCCGTCTGCGCCCAGGGAAGCCCACACAAAGGTCCCACAATAGGACGACCACCACGGCAATACCGAAAGAAACCTTATAAGGTGGATCAATATAGCAAGGGCATTGTTCCTTTTGTCAGGCGTCAGAATTCGGGATGTTGGCAACAATTTGGAGAATTTAATATTTTCTCCTTGTGGTTCATTACTTTACTCACATAGAGAGGAAGTAATATTATATCTCCCTAAAATGTCATGGCCAATATTAAAAACTTGAGTGACATATTTAATCTCCCCAAGTCTATCCAAGAGGTTGGAATTAAGATGAAACGTAGGACCGGCACTTTTAATGGAAGGGATGGACACTGTATCAGTTGGAGAATAGCTGGGGCCGGATTTAATTTAAATTCCTAAAATTGCTGAGAGCCACAAAGAAGAAGCAAGCCGGCAGAATAGGAGCCAAAGAAGGATAAGGATCAATTTCAAGAACATTGCATATGGTTACAGTGTAGCATGACCGCACAATTGTCATACAAAGTGTGACAGCTCTGAAAGTGAAATGTACAAACTGAAACTGGTCTGGGCAGGAAAGGAATGAAAGTGCTCAGTTTCGAAGTGGTAAAGTGAACTTTTCTTCCATTTTTTCCACTTGTAAAAGTTTTCGGATTTGTTTATCTTGACAAAACTAGTTAGTTTAAACAAGACTAGCTGGAGTCAAACTGGTTCTGCAACATAGTAAAAAAAGACACAATGTAAAGGGCGTGCACTTTATGACAAATAGGTTACAAAGTATTGGATACCTGATTGTATAGCAACATGTTTATAGTGAATCTCACTACAAGGAGGAAGGTATGTCATTTGTAAGCCTCATTTTGATAGGATTGGCTCTCCTGTTCCCTACTGTTACTTACCCTACAGGGTAAAGCCTAGTACACGCACTAAATATATTCTGGCTTGAGAAAAGATATGATAGTTATTTACAAATATCTCAATGGCACTCCCATTCCGATTTTCCGACGGAAAAAGTGCGATCGGATTGTGTTGTCGGAAATTCCGATCGTGTGTGGGCTCCATCGGACTTTTTCCGTCGGAATTTCCGACACACAAAGTTCGAGAGCAGGCTATCAAATTTTTTCGACAACAAAATCCAATCGTTTAAATTCCGAACGTGTTTTACACAAATCCGACGCACAAAGTGCCACGCGTGCTCAGAATAAATTAAGAGACGAAAGCTATTGGCTACTGCCCAGTTTATAGTCCCGACGTACGTGTTTTACGTCACCGCGTTCAGAAAGATCAGATTTTCCGACAACTTTGTGCGACCGTGTGTATGCAAGACAAGTTTGAGCCAACATCCATCGGAAAAAAATCCATGGATTTTGTTGTCAGAATGTCTGATCAATGTCCGACCGTGTGTACAGGGCATTAGTCTTAAGGAGTGTAATGCCCCGTACACACGATCGGACTTTCCGACAACAAAACCGTGGATTTTTGTTCAAAGGTTGGTGGCTCCAACTTGTCTTGCATACACACGGGCACACAAATGTTGGCCAACAATTCCCAACATAGTGACGTACAAGATGTACGTGATGTCTCCATTACGAACAATAATTTTACAAGACCGAGTGCTTCCGGCTCCTACTTGATTCCGAGCATGCGTGTTTCTACCTTGGACTTTTGTCGGACGGACTTCTGTAAACACGATCGGAAAGTCCGACAACACACATTTGTTGGCGGAAAATTTGAGAGCATGCTAGCCAACATTTGTTGGCGGAAAGTCCGACAACAAATGTCCGATGGAGCATACACACGGTCGGACTTACCACCAACAAGCTCACATCCAACATTACACGTTGGAAAATCTGATCGTGTGTACGCGGCATAAGAGGACATGGGGCCACACAATAAGATTGGAGGAGAAGCGATTTAACCTTAACTAGTTAAGGACCGGAAGGGTTTGCCCCCTTAATGACCAGGGCATTTTTTTGCGATACGGCACTGCGTCGCTTTAACTGACAATTGCGTGGTCGTGCGACGCTGTACCCAAACAAAATTTACATACTTTTTTACTCACAAATAGAGCTTTCTTTTGGTGGTATTTAATCACCTCTGCAGTTTTTATTTTTTACACTATAAACAAAAAAGTGCGACCATTTTGAAAAAAAAAAACAATTTTTTTAACTTTTTGCTATAATAAATATCCCAAAATTAAAAAAAAAAAATGTCTTCATCAGTTTAGGCCGATATGTATTCTTCTACATATTTTTGGTAAAAAAAATATATTGATTGGTTTGCGCAAAAGTTATAATATCTACGAAATAGGGGATATATTTACAGTATGGCATTTTTATTATAATTTTTTTTTTTACTCGTAATGGCGGTGGTCAGCGATTTTTAGCAGGACTACGACATTGCGGTGGACAGATCAGACACTTTTAACACTTTTTTGGGACCAGTGAAATTTATACAGCGATCAGTGCTATGAAGATGCACTGATTACTGTATAAATGACACTGGCAGGAAAGGGGTTAACACTAGGGGGGCGATCAAGGGGTTAAATGTTCCCTGGAGGTGTTTCTAACTGTGTGGGGTGGAAACTGACTGGGAGTAGAGAGAGATCACTGTTCCAAATCACTAGGAACCAACGATCACTCTGTACTCTGACAGAACGGGGATCTGTTTGTTTACATTGACAGATCCCCATTCTGGCTCTCTGTTGAGCGATAGTGGGTGGCCAGCGGACATCGTGGCCACCGGCCATGCGCATCAGCTCCCCCGCTGTGCAGTGGATGTGCGCAACTGCTATAGCTGTTAAAGGGACAACGTACAGCTACGACGATTTGCGGGATAGAGCCAACCTGCCGCAGTATAATGACGGCGGCTGGTCGGCAAGTGGTTAAACTGCGCAGGGGGTTTTTCACTGTCAGGGCAATAAGGATGTGGAACTCTCTTCCACAATTGATGGTGGCTGCGGGGAGTATGGATATTTTTAAGAGACTCTTGGATGTACATCTTAAAGATCACAACATACAGGGATATGGGAAATAATTATAGACACTGACACACGTACACCTACACAGGATGGACTGTGGTGGTCTATTGTCTTTATTCAACCTTACCTACTATGTAACTATGTAGGTATTATTATTTTTTTTTGTTCAACCCAGCGTTTTTTTTTTTTTTAAACTGAAGAGCTCGGGAGGATCCGCTGTACTAACTATGCAATGTTAGTACAGCAATACCCCCCACTGAGCTATTGTGTTCTGACAGGGGGACATTCCCCCCTCCACCAGAACACACCGGTCAGTGCTCTAAGCCAATGGCAGATGCCGATCGGCACACCTTTTTTGGTCACGCCCCTTTGGCAGAAGTTTGGGCTTTTGTCGGACCAGCTGTTTCTATTGATCCGGCCGATGCCACCTAATATTCGGCCCATGTGTACGCCCCTTTACTTTCCTTTCTTTATTCACTGTCTCTCTTGCACTTATAGCCATCCTTTCACTTAATATAAACTCAATCAGTGTCAACTCAACCAGTGCACTAAACGCAGCTATAAAAATAGTGTTAAAAGAAAATGTATAAAATAGTGTAGCAAGGTCTCCGGCCTCCTTCAGTCTAATGAGGACCTCCAGGGCCAGAGATAGCTGACATCCTTCTGTATGTAGTGGGTTGTGAGGCATAGTGGGTGCAAAGATGGTAAAAGTAATTGGGCGCCAGACACTTCTTGGATGCAAAAGAGGTTTTATTTCTCTTAACGGTCCTTTTGTATTTTTGGGGGAGAGAGGGTTAGGGTCAGGACACCCTTAGATAGTTGCAGATTCAATTAGCAGACTCTGAGACCTCAATAGGAGGACAGCCCTGCAGGGAAAGGGCCCAGCAAGAAGCCACTTCTGCATGTGCAGAAATGCTGTCTCCTATGGTAACAGTCTTTAACAGTTCCTAACACAAAGCTCAATAGTTCCTTTCACTTCCACTACAACTTCTCCTTGTAGTTCTTCAGCACACTGAGCTTCTGGTCTCTCACTAGACCCTCTGATTCACTGCCACAGAATCCCTTGAGCTCCTCCAATCTTCATGGTGGTATCTTCCTCAAGCATCACCCCCGTCTCTCTGCTGGGTCCCTAGCTTGGCACTCCAGATACTTCTCACGCTTCACCCCACTGGCCTGCTCGGTCCCTGGGTTGACACACAAGGCTGCTCTGCAAGTGTCACCTCCGCTGGCTGGGTCCCTGGCTTGATTGCCACTGAAGTTTCCAGATTCTTCATCATCCCCGGTTGGTGAGAATACTGCTCCGGTACTCACTGTGGTCCCTGGTATAAAGGCGGACAGTCCCCTTCTGCCGACAGCTTCCCCTCTACCTCCGTTCATGACAGGTTCTCTGGCCGACAGAACCGTTACTTCTGGTTGGACTCCAAGCCACAGTCCCAACCCTGCGCTCCTCTCTTGCTTCTGGATAGGCCCTCAGACAGCCTAGCAGTCAGATGTGCCCGGGATAGGCCCAATCTTTGGCCTAGCAGCCCCGGCAATATTACACACGTCCATCCAGACAGCTGTCCAGGTGGCACAGAAAAGAGATCACCTGACTCCACCCGAATATATAGGTTCTCCCAGCAGGCCAAGGGATTCAAGAAAACCCCCGCACTTTGGCTGAGATACCCCATATACCCATAACCTGACCTTGGGTTGCCCTTCTCATATCTAGTACCACCAAGTACCCGGCCACCTAGTGGTAGAAGAGAAAAGTGCAACAAGGCCAAACTTAGGGAGAAATCAATAGATATTTATCATTCAACCAGGATAACTACTCCTGGCAAGTAAATTTGTGAGGAGCATCCCTGCCTAAACTACAGGGTGCTGCAATAGTTTAAAAAGAAAACCCAAATGTGTATTCTAAATATAGCACAAATTGTGAAAAAACAAAAACTAAATTAATATTTATATGTTTGCATCAAAAATATAAATGATATACTCATATTAATATCTATTCATATAAACATAATTATTTATAACATAAAAATATATTAAAGTGATTGTTTTTTTTTTATTTATCTTAATGCATTCTATGCATTAAGATAATAAGCCTTCTGTGAGCAGCAGCCCCTCTCAGCCCCCCTAATACTTACCTGAGCCACATCACAATCCGGCAATGTTACACGAAAGTCGCAGCTGTTTGGGACTCTCCCTCCTGATTGGCTGAGACAGTGGCAAAGCGCCATTGGCTCTTGCTGCTGTCAATCAAAGCCAGCCAATCAGGAGAGAGAGGGAGCAGGGCCAAGCCACAGTTTCCTGTCTGAATGGACACACAGAGCTTTGACTCAGCTCGGGTGCCCCCATAGCAAGCTGCTTGCTGTGGGGGGCACTCATCAGGAGGGAGGGGCCAGAAGCACCGCAGAGGGACCCGAGAAGAGAATAGGATCTGGGCTGCTCTGTGCAAATCCACAGCACGGAGGAGGTAAGTATAACATGTTTGTTATTTTTATAGAAAAAACAAGACTTTACAATCACTTTAATTAACGTTTAAAAAAATATTAAATAAGTAAAATTGTAATTTATGAAAACATTTTCTTTAATGGACATTGTACGCAGGGTCATCTGCATATGAATGAAACCAACACTAATGTTACTTTGTATCTGTGAATCCCAAGAAGTGTAGAAAGCAGCATGAGGGAAAAGCAAGGCATACTATAATTACTCTGTATACTTTGGTGAATTTTCTTTGGGTGTAATACTACATCTAAGGTGTAACAGTAATGTAAAACAACATTGCTGTAAAATGATGATTCTGCAGTTTCTTACATTGTCTGGCAGAGGGACTTCAAGGCTTTAGCTTGTTTGCTTGTTATACTTCATAATTGTGAGCTCTGCTAGCTCTATACTGCCTGTCATTGCCTTTCCCTTTCTTCTCATATCTGACATGGGGATTAAATAACAAGATCTTTAGCTTGGAATGACACGTTTGCAATGTGTTGCAGTGCATTATGCATAGCTCCCAACTGTCCCTGATTTCGAGGGACTGTCCCTGATTTGGAGCAATGTCCCTCTGTCCCTCTTTCCCCCTCATTTGAACCTCATTTTGGTGTGATCCATACAGTTGTAAATAAAATGCACCCATCTATGCATGTTACTGTATTATTGTGCTGGGGTGTCTTTAGTGGCAGCTGGTGGTAATTCTTTAGGGGGGGGTGGTGTACCTGCAAACATAGTTACATAGTTACATAGTAGGTGAGGTTGAAAAAAGACACAAGTCCATCAAGTCCAACCTATGTGTGTGATTATGTGTCAGTATTACATTACATATCCCTGTATATTGCGGTCATTCAGGTGATTATCTAATAGTTTCTTGAAGCTATCAATGCTCCCCGCTGAGACCACCGCCTGTGGAAGGGAATTCCACATCCTTGCCGCTCTTACAGTAAAGAACCCTCTACGTAGTTTAAGGTTAAACCTCTTTTCCTCTAATTGCAATGAGTGGCCACGAGTCTTATTAAACTCTCTTCTGCGAAAAAGTTTTATCCCTATTGTGGGGTCAGCAGTACAGTATTTGTAAATTGAAATCATATCCCCTCTCAAGCGTCTCTTCTCCAGAGAGAATAAGTTCAGTGCTCGCAACCTTTCCTCATAACTAAGATCCTCCAGACCCTTTATTAGCTTTGTTGCCCTTCTTTGTACTCGCTCCATTTCCAGTACGTCCCTCCTGAGGACTGGTGCCCAGAACTGGACAGCATACTCCAGGTGCGGGCGGACCAGAGTCTTGTAGAGCGGGAGAATTATCGTTTTATCTCTGCAGTTGATCCCCCTTTTAATGCATGCCAATATTCTGTTTGCTTTATTAGCAGCAGCTTGGCATTGCATGCCGTTGCTGAGCCTATCATCCACTAGGACCCCCAAGTCCTTTTCCATCCTAGATTCCCCCAGAGGTTCTCCCCCCAGTGTATAGATTGCATTCATATTTTTGACACCCAAATGCATTATTTTACATTTTTCTACATTGAACCTCATTTGCCATGTAGTCGCCCACCCCATTAATTTGTTCAGGTCTTTTTGCAAGATTTCCACATCCTGCGGAGAAGTTATTGCCCTGCTTAGCTTAGTATCGTCTGCAAATACAGAGATGGAACTGTTTATCCCATCCTCCAGGTCATTTATGAACAAATTAAATAGGATTGGTCCCAGCACAGAACCCTGGGAACCCAAACACCTTTGGGTCGGGCCAGTCGTTTTGTCGGTGCACTTACCCCATCCATTAGGGGCCATCATGGGCGGCTTCCCCGGCTCTCCTCTGTGGGCATCACCTTATTTCATAGCATGCATCGCAAGCAGCTTCTCCTTCCCCTGCTAAGGGGCTTCCGACTCCTCCCTCCTCCTCAGCAACCAATCAGAACGCTTCTCTTTCGGCCATTCGGGAAACAGGTCTCAGACCTGTGCTTCCTGATTGGCGGAGAGGCAATTCAGTGTGAGAATAGGAAATATTAATTCGCTATTCTCACACAACTGGGTGGGTTCTAGACATGTGCACTGTCAAGAAATTTGTTTGTTTTCATTTTTGTTTTATTTAGTTTTTTGTTTTTTAGAGAGTTTTCAGTGGTATCTAATCACCACTGGGTTTTTTTTTTTGCTATCTAAACAATAAAAGACTGAACATTTTGAAAAAAAATTATGTTTTCTACTTTCTGTTATAAAACATATTCCAAAAAATAGAATTTCTTCATAAATGTACGCCAAAGGTTATTCTGCTACACAGGGCATTTTTTCAGCAGGAACGCGGGGGAACGCGGGGGAACGTGGGGGAATGCGGGGGAACGCAATTCCGCCACCTCCCGAACTGAATGTATGTAATGGAAAGAGTTGCTGGAGAGTCTATTGATGCTGGCTGCTGGGGGATCTACTGTTGCTGGAGGGGCTCTATTTTGCAAAGTAAGGGAGTCTATTGTTGCTGGAGAGTTCTTCTGTTGCTCGTGGGGGATCTATTGTTGCTGGGGGCTCAGTCATTGCTAGGATCGATGTACTGATGGATGATACCTTAGGGAGAGTCTGATATGCATTACCTTTAAAATTGAGGTGGGCAGCCATTGCACATGGTGGCGAAGTTTACTCTTTTTTTTGGGATTCAGCACAAATGTATGATCGCTGACACTGGGATTGGTTTGTCAAGCACTCACCATCTTATTGAAGAAAGGACTGCACATTATTGCTATTGATATTCACATTTTTCTGCACTGGACTTTTTATTTGATTTATTTTCATAATTTTTAGCTAATTTTTTTTTTCACTTTTTATGCCTTGTTCATATTCCTTGTATTATGATTGCATGGTTATGGTTTTTTTTTTAATTTAGGACTGCTCCATTATTATGCACAGAGGTGATCAAATACCACCAAAAGAAAGCTCTATTTGTGGGATAAAAAAGGACCTAAATTTTATTTGGGTACAGCATTGCACGACCGTGCAATTGTCAGTTAAAGCAACGCAGTGCCGTATCGCAAAAAATGGCCTGGTCAGGAAGATGGTAAAACCTTCCGGGTTAATGTATTATCAATTCTATTAGATTCAGTTTTTAGCAGCGTAAGCACATATTATTATTGCCATTTGCCTGCTGTTCGTGAGCCCTCAGGTGGGCGACCTGAGGGCCTGGGTGCTGAGGCTACAGAGAGCTGACTGAGGTGCTGCCTGCTGAAGATCTAGTCTGGTATCACTGGAGAAAGGTGTCGCTTGGAAGTTGGAAGGAGGCAACCAACTGTCCCTGGACATCTTGTGAGTACAGACTGCTGCTCTTGCACTAGAAGGTCAGCTGTGTGTTTGTCTAAAGGGGGACATCGGCTGGTGTCCTGAAGAGCTGTCTATTTGATTCCTTGTGAAGGGACTCTGCTCTTGTTGCTCTAAGGCAGGGATCCTCAAACTATGGCCCTCCAGCTGTTGCGGAACTACACATCTCATGAGGCCTTGTAAAACTCTGACATTCACAGACATGACTAGACATGATGGGAATTGTAGTTTCTGAACAACTGGAGGGCCATAGTTTGAAGACCCCTGCTCTAAGGCCTCGTTCACACCATGGTGCAGAGTCATCGTCATTCTGCGAGTTTTCTTTGTGCCCTGTTCACACCACAACACTGGTATCAGGTGCGGATTTTTCTACAGTTTGCTATATGCAAGGACTTCTGCTTTAGCTTTTCAGATTGTCCTCAATCTGTACGTTGTCTTTTTTTTGGAGTATCACTCAATTCCCGATCCAAATTCTACAAAATTAAAAACAACAAAAACACCCCTAGACTGTTTTTTTAGACGAGTGACTGTGGGAGTGTGCCTGGCAATCCACTGGGGAGGAACCTGGGCAAATTTCCAGCGGCTTCTTTGGGAGTAGGCACTACATGTATTCACCTGCTGTTTGCTTTTTCAATGAAGGTATGCCTTCATTTGCTTTGCCTGTGTTTTTTTTTGTTGTTGTTGTATGCTTAGATTGAATTTTCCAGGTTGGGATTTCCCCAGGAAAGTGATAAAAGACACATGGGAAATTATTATCTTATAAGCTTTAGCCCATTAAAGTGACTCCTTTTACAATAAAAATAACATGTTCCCGTCTGCGCTATAGCCAAAACATGGCTACAGCATGGGCTTACTTTGCCGGGAGGGCGTCCATGGATGCACACAGGCAGCTCGCTCTGTGACCGCTGCGTCCTTACAGCAGCCCTTTACCACGTGATCAGCTGTGTCCAATGACAGCTGATCACAATGTATACACAAGCCAGTTATCGGTATTACTTTCCACACAATGACAGCATGAGGAGAGGAAAACAAAGAGGCTTCCACCATATCAGGAAGAAAGTATGGTGGTCCCATCCCTGATTTACAGACCAAAAAAGGAATACCCCCCAGATGGGACTTTGACAGACCACCAACACTGGATAAATGTAAAAAAGGCTGTTATACAAATATTGAAATTTTTAGTGAACAGATATAAAAAGACATATGGCGTCTAATAGTGCACACAAAAAAACTAAGCATACCAAATGGAATACATAATGACACTGATGCTCTCCGATGGGTGAATACCCTAATACCCGACGCGTTTCCGTTTTTTTTACACCTTCGTCAGGGGTACAGGATGGAGAATAGTCACATATATTAACTCACTTGGAGCGATTCCATATCAGGAGCTTGAAAAATCAGATGTCAGGATAGGCACAAGGCGCCATTCAAAAAGCATAATTAGCTTAAGGAGAATAGTTCCCACATCGGTGTGATGACAGGTGTGTGACAGTAATTGGATTACGGCAGTAAGTACTTATAGAGGGCAATGAGGACAGAGGCAGACCTGAGCCTCAAATAAAGCTGCTGGGTTAACAAATACCAGCCAGTGGTCCCTGACTCTCCATGCCCTATAATCGCGTTGTCAAAACGAACAGCATCTCCACAGTGTGACTGTGCCTTTGGATGAGGAGAGGAGAGCCGATAACTGTCTTGGGTTAAAGGGATATGTACACTGATAATCAGATGGATTCAATTGTAATGCGGCTCCCTTCCCTCAGTAAGTGCCCCGATGCTGCAGCCTTTGTGCCTGAGGGAGAGACTGATCACTGAGGAGGCTGAGACAGTAGTGCAGAAAGAGTAATGCCAGCGGGCGGTACTAGTGTTGCCATCTTTTCTTCAAGCCAAACCAGAACAATTTAGCAGCCTGAGACAACTTTGGGTGCCCCCTAAGGAGAGTAGAAATTCGGTGCGCATAGCGTGCCACAGCGAACAGTGGGTTTGGCCAAATTGCTCTTGCTGACATCATTGCTCTGCCCCCCATTGATGCCAAAACTGCCCCCAGACAGCCGCCCACAGCTCCCGGAAGGCAACAGATTTGTGTGTGACTATCTTGGTTACTTGGGGAGCCACAGCCTGGTCTGAATAATGTGTCCGGGTTTCAGTCCGCCTGAAACCCGAACACAAGATTCAAAACCCGGACTGTCTGGGTGAATCATTTGGCAACCCTAGGAGGTACACAGGCAAACAATCCCCCTGCACACACACTGACACATCACACAGGCTGAGGCTAAGGTGCAGTCCCAAGACTCCCCATTGAGTGCTCATGGTCATCATCGTTATGATGATCAGAGAACAGCAGGTGCTGTATGGCTCTGTAGGTGTCACATGGCTGTCGGGTGGTGACTTTCTTAATTTATGGTTGTAATGTGTGTTACAGACTATAACACAGCACAGCCATAACAAAGTCAGCATCACAGAGCATGTGGCACGGACAGAGCCATTCATGCTGTGCTCTGATCATCATAATGATGATGACCATGAGCACACAGTGAGATGCTACTTTACACATGTGTTGGGGGGAAGGGACAGTAAAAACACACAGCCAAGCTGCATTTTTACCACCCCAAAACCACTCCCCTTTGAGAATTTTTTATCCAAGCTTTACAATCAGGTCAGCCTGTCAGTTTTTCATGCAGACCTGATTGAAAGCTCCATGTAGGTCTACAGCAGTCCAGATATTAATTGACTTGTGTGCATTTAGAGCCACCTACCTCCATGTCCATTCAGTTAAAAAAAAAATGGAAAAGAACATCCTTTTCTATTTTTCCAGACCTAAATGTGACAGATCAGAGGTAGCCTGATGTAAATGGACACAAGTCTGTGGTGTATGCGGACACAAACTGAATGGGCACAGATGTCCAAACACTGACATCTCTCCCATTCAGATCCAGTTATGATTGGTGGGGTGCTGTAAAGCTTCCTGGTGGTATAGCTAAGGTGGGTTCAGACTACGGTCCGAACACGCCTGAGCTCATCCCAACTAATTAGTTGTCAAAAAAGTTCTAAAATAAGACAGCTCTGCTGCTTTATCATAGTGTAAAAAGTTTAGAATAATAATGGTTATTAAAGGTTCACCTTTTTGGAACATTACATGTTTCAGCTACTGCCACCCTTCCCCCAGATTTCATGACAGTGTGGGATCAGGGGCAGAGCCAGGGGTTGGGTTTCGGGCGGGGCCAAGGGGGCCCCATCAGGTAGTCTATATAGGGCCCCATGATTTCTAACAGCGGCCCTGTTTGCAGCTGTTACAGTTTCAACTCTTCTGGGAAGTCTGTCCACAAGGTTTAGGAGTGTGTCTGTGGGAATGTTTGACCATTCTTCCAGAAGAGCATTTGTGAGGTCAGGCACTAATGTGGACGGGAAGGCCTGGCTCACAGTCTTTGCTCTAATTCATCCCAAGGGTATTCTGTTGGGTTGAGGCCATGTCTTTATGGACCTTGCTTTGTGCACTGGTAAAAATTATTTGGTGGAGGGGGGATTGTGGTGTGGGGTTGTTTTTCAGGGGTTGGGCTTTGCCCCTTAGTTCCCATTAAGGGCAATCTTAAGGTATCAGCATACCAAGACATTTTGGACCATTTCGTGCTCCCAACTTTGTAGGAACAGTTTGGGGATGGCCCCTTCCTGTTCTAACATGACTGCACACCAGGGCACCTGGGTCCTGACCTCAACCCAATAGAACACCTTTGGGATGAATTCAAGCGAAGTCTGTGAGCCAGGCCTTCTCATTCACATCAGTGCCTGACCTCACAAATGCGCTTCTGGAAGAATGGTCAAACATTCCCATAGACACACTCCTAAACCTTGTGGACAGCCTTCCCAGAAGAGTTGAAGTTGTTATAGCTGCAAAGGGTGGGCCAACTCAGTGTTGAACCCTACGGACTAAGACTGGGATGCCATTAAAGTTCATATGCGTGTAAAGGCAGGTGTCCCAATACTTTTGACAATATACAGGTGTGGCTACATATGTGATTTGCATTTGATTGTGCCTGATTGCAATTAAAGTATTTATCAGTTTAGATCTGCCAGTGTATAAAGCTCTTGAACTTGAAGAACTGTGTGCTAGTGAACCTTTCCTTCGTTCTGTCTAAAATGTAATTGTTCCACTTGCTACCTTTTATGTACTAAAAGCCTCCTCTATGCCCTGTGTGAGATTACATTCACTTTGACTTGTGAAATTGAAGGTCTTGAAAATGAGCATAAACCCCTTTCGCCTATGCCAAAAAAACTCTGCCCTATGCTAGAAATACTTCATGTGCCTTGCTGTTCCTCCCAAGATAACTGTGTCTGCAGATCTCACCTCCATTGCCTACAGTGGGATAATAGTGTGACCACATCATTCTTGCTTAGAGCAGAAGCTGGGACAGAAGATATCATGTTAGGTTAAATGATATAGGCAGCTATGCTGTAATCTAGTGATGGCAAACCTTGGCCCCCCAGATGTTTTGGAACTACATTTCCTACGATGCTCAACTACACTGCAGAAATGGCACCGCAGATGTTTTGGAACTACATGGGAAATGTAGTTCCAAAACATCTGGGGTGCCAAGGTTCGCCATCACTGCTCTAGTCTATTCCCAGGATGTTTTGGTGGCACTCAACCAGTTAAATGGTTAACGCTTGTGAATGGGATTGATTGCGATTACCAGTGGGAGACTCTTCAGGGCCTTCCAAGAATAGCTGTTCAAAACAATTGCAAATGATTGGCCATGGGTGCCGTCAGCCTTCCATTGCTTTAAATGGGGCCAGCCATTCGTGGGGGATACCCAGTTGAGTTTCCCAGAAGTAGTCTTAAATTGGCTCTCACTTGAATCTAGTCCAAAGGCTAAAGAAAAAGCAGCGACGAGGGTGGGATTCGAACCCACGCGTGCAGAGCACAATGGATTAGCAGTCCATCGCCTTAACCACTCGGCCACCTCGTCTACTCATTGTGTTCACACAACCTGTCAACAGGAAAGCAATACTAACTTTTATTTAAATCCAAAATGTAATATCACAGGAGTTGTTGACCAAAAAAGAAGTACATGCTTGTATGATGCTTATATGAAGATGTTCTAATACTGCACTCCTTTATTTGACCAGTATTTCACATAAGGGTCATCTATTGAAGTGTGGGCTTCCCTACATTTCATAATGTAGTAAGTACTCCTTTGAACCACTTGTCCATTTCATAATGTAGTAAGTACTCCTTTGAACCACTTGTTACCAATTTACCAACATATACTAATCAAATATACGAGGGGTCTTCAAAAAGTTTCCACACTTTTTTATATATAATATAGTTTAAAAAAGTGCAGTAACCTTTTGAAGAACCCTTGTAACAAATAAAAGCCAGTAACAGGCCAAACCCAGCCAAGTCACTCAACGATTGGATTTCCTATTACTCATCACAAAAATTTAAATTTTTACAGGAGCAGTTAAGCTTATTTGCCTTGAAGGGAGCATAAGAAGCTAAAACTGGCAGATAGTCCATTGTGGACTTGAAGTTGCACTTTAACACTAAACTCCATCATTTCACAACTCCTGAATTATTCTGAAATAGCACCTCCCATCTCAGTTTCTTACCTACCCATCATTCTCTGTAATGTCTTCTTCTTGGGCATACCTTTTTTGGCACAAAGCCACTCCTACGCAAAGTGCCCATACAGGGCCATCCCAGATGCTGGAGTAACTTCCCAGAATGTCCACATCCAAGCCTATAGAAGGTGTATTTGACACAAAAGACATTCATACAATTTGTTTAAGTATATATTTTTTATTGTAAGGCTTTTATTTCTCAATGTGACTTCACTGGAGGGATTTATTATTGCTTCTTGTCCCTAGGACACCTGAACAAAGAATGTGGAGGTGGGGAGAGTACATTTGGCATCAGCTCAGGAAGGCACAGACAGAAACCAGAAGCTCTAACCCTTCGTCCTACTAAAAATGTGCTTTTGGTTTTGTTTGCTTCATTGGAGATACTTATCAAGACTTCCTGATGGTAAGTGACAGAAGATCTGGCCAAAGGGGACAAAAATGGCAATAAAATCCTAAAAGAATTTATAACTCTTCCTCACACTGTTCAAATTATTTAAAAAAATTGGGCTTCAAAGCTGAAATCCAGACAAAACAGAAAATATCCCCAAAAAAGCTATTCATATTTTTTCTTGAATCTTGGTGTGCTTTGTGTATTTCTTCCAGATTTGTGCAGTGAGCCAGTGTGAGCTTCCTGTAATAAAGACCGCTCTCTCTCCTAGTGCAAGGTGACTGGTCTTGTCTCCGCCCCCTCCTATAGTTTTTTTCCGGGCAGCTTGTAGTGGGTGTGGCCTGCTGGCCCCTCCCACAGCTCTGCTCTCTACACAGACATGTATAACACAGTGATCAAATCACTACTACTACATTTACAAGATCTGGGTGCACACAGAGTAAATGTTTGTTGGCTATGGAGGAACATATTTAAATTAAGTGTTTGTGTCCAGACTTGAGCTTTAAACTTTATTATACTTGTTAAAAAAAAAAAGGATCACACCCAGAACCATAGGTGTGCGCATGGGGTGTGCCGGGTGTGCCCGGGGTTAGGAATTTCTGGGACTTCTGAGGTGTTACATAAATGTATTCCACATACACATTATATCCTGTTAAAATCATTCTTTTTTAATAACATATAGTGTGTGTGTGTGTGTATATGGACATCTATGTAGTACCTCAGAAGTCCCAGGAATTCCTAAACTATCAAAAAATTTTCACATAATAATACAGGACAGTAAAAAAGTCCATCCTCGCAGTGTGTGGGGGGAGGGGGTAACCTCTTTCACTTACCTGATTCTTATCTCTCTTCCTTCACCCCAAAGCCTTGATATCATCACATACCATACAGGGACATTAACCCAGTATGGTATGATGGGGAGGCTGGAGTGTGACCACAGCCAGTCATTTAAGACCTCTTTCACAATGGAGGCGTTTTTCAGGTGTTTTAGCGCAAAAAAATAGCGCCTGTAAAGCGCCTGAAAAATGCCTCCCCAGTGTGAGAGCCCAAGGGCTTTCACACTGGGGCCGTGCTCTTGCGGGACGTTAGAAAAAGTCCGTTAGAAAAAGTCCTGCAAGCAGCATCTTTGGGGCTTTTTGGGAAGGCTGTATACAGCGCTCCTCCACCTTGCAAAGCACTTCAGCAGTGCCGCAACACGGCCGGTTGTAATCCTTCAGCCGGTTTCAGCCGCTAGCGGGAGTTAAAAGCTAACACAGCCCGCACCCCAGTGTTGAGGGGACAAGTCGCAGTAGTGGAGGGGGCGTGCTGGAGCAAGTCCAGTTGAGCAGGCATGGTCTAAATTTCAGTTTTGGTGTAGCCCTCCCTGTTAGACAGAACCTTGTTCAACTAGTGGCTTGCAGCCAATCAGCTACAGCACTAATCAGTGTATTCTGACAGTGGGGGGTCTTCCCATCAGAATACAGTGTCCCAGCATTGCATGGGACATGTGGATTCAAGAATCTGTCAGCTAGTGATCTATACAAAAAAACCTGTGCATGTATAGCAACTTTAGGCCTGGTTCACACCTATCCATTTTTTAGTGCGTTTTCAGTTTTGCAGATGTAGTGCCCACAAACTTAGGTGAGTGCTAATTAGTTAGTTAGGATAAGTGATAGGTAAATTGCCAGTGCTTTACCCTGTTTGTTTAGGCCTGGTGGGTTAATTTGGTTGGGAGGTTTGTCAGAGTAGAAGAGGGGGGTTTGACCACCTGTATTCTATCCTGAGAGATACCACATCCGTCTAGTGAAAAGCTCTGGAAGGAAGGTGGGCTGGAGACAAGGGTACAGGCAGTTTGTATGCACAGCCCTGGACCAATCATTAATTTGAGTGGAGGTCACATGCTCCTAGAGAGTTCTGCCTGGGGTTTTGCCAGGAGTTCTGCCTGGGGTTTTGCCAGAAAGTCTGACTGGGAAGTTTGGACAGAGAGAAGCTGCAAAGATGTGACCATCGGGTAGCAGGCTTGAAGGCCTTGGGGTGTAATGCTCTCAGTGCTGGATAGCAAATGAACAAGAATGTCATAGAAGGCACTTGGGTCAGGCAGGCACATAAATGGGTGGTTTTATGTACATATATGTGAGTGTTTGTGTATAATATATATATATATATATATATATATATATATATATATATATATATTAGGGCTGAAACTAACGATTATTTTCATAATCGATTAGTTGGCCGATTATTTTTCAGATTAATCGGTTAATAACCTTAAAAGTGTGGTGTACAATTTAGTTAATATGTAAAGGTTTTTAAAAAAGGCAATTTATTCTTAAATATAGTGGAACCTCGGATTGCGAGTAACACGGTTAACGAGCGTTTCGCAATACTAGCACTGTATTTTTAAAAATCGCAACTTGGTTTGCGAGTGTTGTCTCGCAAAACGAGCAGGATTCAGGCCAAAGCGTGTGCAGTACCGCGTTTGGCCTGAGGTGGGGGGGAGCCGGAGCCGAGCGGTGCCGATCTTCGCCATTCAGAAATGCACGGAAAGGCCCGAGGACAGCCCAGCTGACCCCGGCAAACCTTGGGAACGGAGTCTTTATGAGGTTTGCCGAGGTGTCCTTGGGCCTTTTCGGCCATTTCCGAGGCGCCCCCCCCCCCCCCCTCTGGCCGCATGCGGTATTGCATGCCATTGAAGTCAATGCGGAACAAATTATTTTCGTTTCCATTGACTTCAATGGTGAAACTCGCTTTGATATGCGGGTACTTTGGATTATGAGCATTCTCCTGGAACGGATTATGCTCGTAATCCGAGGTTCCACTGTATCTCTATGCAGTGGTAAATATAAATAACCAACTATATGGTTAGAGAGCAAAATCTCTAATCCACTCTGAGAATAACAGACAGAAGAGATATACTGTATACACTATTAGAGGATATATACTGTATATACTATTAGAGGAGATATACTGTATATACTATTAGAGGAGATATACTGTATATACTATTAGAGGAGATATACTGTATATACTATTAGAGGTTGCATCTGGTAAATATCATCAGACTCAGATCTTTTTTATTTAAAGAAAAAAAAAAGTTAGACTGTTTTGCAAATTTTCAGACAGAACTGTAATATATTATGTAGCGTCAGCATTTTTGCTTATTAATGTGGTACAATGTTAACCTATGAACAGTATTATATTTTGGTATGTGGCACCATCTAGTAGCCAAATTTGTGAATGGACTTTATTTTATTTTCCTTTCTCAAGAATGTGAGAACATGACAGGAAGTGACTGTTGTTTACTTTTCGCATTAATTTACCTACCCAGCATGCCGTGTAATTTACCCAGCAGGACTACTACTGAATTGCATTCTGAGTAGGCTATAAAAAGGCTCCGCGCGGCCATCTTAGGTCTCTTGGGAACGCGTGGCCTGCCTGTGAGGATCTGTGTAGAGGTATACAGAGGAGCGCGGCCTACACCCATTGCTGAGCAACCCGATCAGCGATCCTGCTGTACTTCAGTGAGCTGGACAGACGGTGAGGCAGAGCTGGGAAGGATCCAGAGAAGCCCGTTGGAGCCACCTGAGGGCTGCGGAATATCTCGTTGAGCGGAGCGGGGTGGCAGTGGTTGCTGAGAAGAAACCGGACCGCGTGCACCGGAGCAGAACTGTTCTACATTGCAGACCTGATTGGTTGAGAGGGCTGCTGCCCAAAGTTTCATTGACGCACTTTCACACACTTGCATCTATAACACAGTGCTGCTGGGACCTGTAGTCCCACAGAGGAGATTTAAAGGGATAAAGACTGAGTTTAATATAGGCCTCAAGCCTGCACTTCACTACAGTTTGACACTATGTTATACCAAATTACTTGCACCGGACACAGTTGCAGTGCTGCCGCACCACAACAATAGTTCAACATTCAGTTTGCTTTGACCCGGGTTTTGTTAACCACTGGATTACAAATTAACCTACACATAGCTAGCAGAAGACAGAAGACAAGAAGGACTGCCTTTTATTGTTCTATAGGGCTATTGTAATATAAAGCAGTGGGAGCTCCCTAGGAATTGTGCTATGCTTTATTAAATTGCAATTGTTTCTTTTACATAAACAGAGCGTGCTGAGAGTGGGACAGTGCCCATAGTGAAGTCAGTTTCAATCTGCCATTGATCCCATTTTATAGGAGCAATCCTAATGCCCTGTACACACGGTCAGACATTGATTGGACATTCCGACAACAAAATCCATGGATTTTTTCCGACGGATGTTGGCTCCAACTTGTCTTGCATACACACGGTCACACAAAGTTGTTGGAAAATCCGATCGTTCCGAACGCGGTGACGTAAAACACGTACGTCAGGACTATAAACAGGGCAATAGCCAATTGCTTTCGTCTCTTAATTTATTCTGAGCATGCGTGGCACTTTGTCCGTCAGATTTGTCTACACACGATCGGAATTTAAAGGATCGGATTTTGTTGTTGGAAAAATTTATAACATGCTTTCAAACTTTGTGTGTCGGAAAATCCGATGGAAAAAGTCCGATGGAGCCCACACACGGTCGGATTTTCCGACAACACGCTCCGATCGCACATTTTCTGTCGGAAAATCCGACCGTGTGTACGGGGCATTAGAGGTTAAGTTAAACAACTTCTATTTGTGTAGTACTGTTGTGAACTAAATCTCCTGGTTGTCACACTGCGTTGGTCTGACAGTACAACTACTACTGTAATTACTACTTTGAAGCAGATACAGTAAAATCTTATTCTTGTTTAAGTACTATTGTGTGGAGTGTTGTTTCCTTTGAATTGCTGAGCAGGTGGAGAGTTGGAGGTTAAAGGTAAAGACAAAAGGTATATTATATTACATATTGTGGAATTGTCTTTAAGTTCTTGCTGCACACCAACATTACACCACAGTTGTGTCAAGGGTCAAATTGAGGGGGTGTAGGAGCAGAGTACAGGCCCACTCAAAATATCAGCAGCTCCTTCGGGGGTGAGTGCTACAATTATATGCTGGCCATATTATATGCTGGCCATACAAAAACAATGTGTTCCTTCAAAAAAATTTAATTTTAAGAACGTTTCGTTCGGTTTTCCAATCGTTAGCGGGGTCAAATCGACGTTCATTTTCAACCACAGTGACAGGAAAATTTAGAAACAATAGAAAACTGCTTGGTCAAAGGAATTTTCAGACAGTGTATGTGGTTTTCGTTCAGAAATGACATTAATTTTAAAATAGAATGTTAAAAGCAAGTGAAAATTTTCAAACAACATTCTTTCATTCAGGGAATGTACAAAAATTTTTCATATGAATATTCTCGTCTGAAAATTGATCCGTTTGGCCAGCATAAGGCTCGGTACACACCTATGCAGTTTGCTTTTGATCTGTTTCTACAGTGCTGTGTACGTTAAGTACAGTATAGAGTGCCCCAATAGCAAGGTAAAGAAAACTTCTGCCTTTAGAAACACTCACTTCCTGCCCAGGACTACATGTCCCATGAGACATTGCTCCTCACACATTCACAAGTTCTCAGGCACTTACTGACATGTACGGATGGTGTACTGCACAGTATTTCCTGATATGTAAACAAATAAATAATGCATTCTGTATGCAGGCCAACTAATCGGCTGGCCGATTCATCGATTACCATTTTTCATAACCGATTAATTTCATAATCGATTAGTTGTCGATTAAGCGATTAGTTGTTTCAGCCCTAATATATATATATATCCTAATATTAATATATATATATATATATATATATATATATATATATATATATATATATATATATATATATATATATATATATATATACACACACATACACGCATGTGTGCTTGAGTTTTGGGATGCACACCCTAATGCAATAGGCTGCGCACACCCAGAACCTTACTATATCATTTAGAGCTAAAATCACACAGGTGAGTGATTGTTATTGAACAAACGTGCTTGTGTTTTAGGAAGGCATTGGCACACTTCCCTGTGTGGACAGCAGGTAGACATGTTACAATAACTTGCGTTGCTACACTTTGTCTATATCTTGACAACACTCATTTCCTTAAGCAAGACTAACTGGAAGCTGGTTGACTTGCTCAAACTGGTTCTGCAACATAAAAAAAAAAAACGCAACACAAAAGGTGTGTGCTTTAGCACCAAAGGGCTATAAAGTATTGGATGCCTGGTATAGCAACACCTTTATAATGAGTCCCACTCCAAGTCTCGATAAGGATAAAGGTATGTAATTACAATAGTTTTGGCTTTCCTGTACTCTGTTATTAATTACTCTAAAGTAGGGTTTCTCTACCAGTGTTCCATGGAATCCAAAGGCTCCTCCAGAGGTTGCTAGAGGTTCCTATTTCTGGACTAACTTTCACTTATAGCCAGTCTTTCACGCACTAGGAAAAGAAGCTATAATGTTTTTATTTTAAGTGCTTTTAAGGCCTCTTGCACACGATACCCCTGTTTGAGCATCTATTTTTTTCAGCCGTTTTTTTGTTGGTATTTGTGCATATTTTCACGCATATGTGTTTGCGCAATTTCACACACTTGCATTCGCGTAAACTTATTTTTCGGGTTCACAATATGTTACTTGCCGCAAACCGCCATAGCTTTACGTCGGTACTTTGACGTGGAATACCGGAGTATTAAGGGGTCTCCGCAGTTTATTCGCAGCGAGATCACTTTTATCCGTGGCAGCAGAGGTGTCCGCCCCCTCTCCCGCCGCATTACGGTCATCTCCGCCGCTTAACGGAGCCGCCAGTAGCGGCGAAGATGATCCGATCCTTTCCCCTCAGAGGCTGTGAGTCGAGTGAGGGAATGATGGCCCCCCCACTCGACTCAATAACGTTGGATGACGGAAGCGATGTCAAACATCACATCAGACCATCGACCTTAAAGGGGAATTTTTTTTTTTTAAAGACATTATTTAAAAAAAAAAAGACATGTAAAAAAAAAAAAAAAAGACATTTTTTTATTGCATTTAAGTGTAAATGTGAGATCTGAGGTCTTTTTGACCCCAGATCTCACATTAAAGAGGTCCTGTCATGCTTTTTTCTATTACAAGGGATGTTTCCTTGTAATAGGAATAAAAGTGATCCAAATTTTTTTTTTCAAAGGGACAGTGTAAGAATAAAAAATAAAAAGTAAAATAAATAATAGGAAAAAAAATGTAAAGTGCCCCGTCCTGCCGTACACAGAAGCAAACGCATACATAAGTTGCGTCCACATATGTATACGGTGTTTAAACTACACATGTAAGGTATCGCTGTCATCGTTACAGCGAGAGCAATAATTCTAGTAAAAGTCCTCCTCTGTAACTCAAAACTAGTAACCTGTAGAATTTTTTAAATGTCGCCTATGAAGATTTTTAAGGGTCCAAGTTTGTTGCCATTCCACGAGCAGGTACAATTTTGAAGCATGACATGTTGGGTATCAATTTACTTGGCGTAACATTATCTTTCACAATATAAAAAAAATTGGGCTAACTTTACTGTTTTCTTTCCAAAAAAAAAAAAATTGTTTGTAAGACGGCTGCGCAAATACAGTGTGACATAAAGTATTGCAACTGCTGCTATTTTATTCTCTAGGGTGTCTGAAAAATATATATACTGATTGGGGGTTCTAAGAAATTTTCTAGAAAAAACCCTGATTTTAATTTGTAAACAACAAGTTTGAAAAATAGGCCTGATTCTTAAGTGGTTAATGGACATTTGCGAATAAATGTGCGCATAGGTGCACATTTGTGCACATGAGGCGTAAATTACTGACCAAAAATGCAGATTTTTCTATATATTTTTTTTTTACTGAAGAATACACAACGCTTGTTTACACGCCTGTTTGCAAAGGCACATTACAAATTATGGGCTGTATTTTACCTCTGTAAAAAAAAATAAGCTGTGCTGAGCTTTTTTAAGGTGCTGTGTGCAAGAGGCCTAAAAACTGTGTATGGTTTTAACCACTTGCTTACTGGGCACCTAAACCTGTCCAGACCAATTTTCAGCTTTTAGCGCTGTCACTCTTCGAATGACAATTGTGCGGTCATACAACGCTGTACCCAAATGAAATTGTTATCATTTGTTTCCCACAAATAGAGCATAAAGAAATACATTTCTTTTGGTTGTATTTGATCACCTCTGGGATTTTCATTTTTTGTTAAAAAAATTTAAAAAGACAGAATTTTTTTAAAAAAATACAAAACCGTTTTATATTTTGTTAATACATTTTGCAAACAGGTATTTTTTCTCCTTCATTGATGTATGCTGATGAGGCTAACCTGATGGGCACTGATAGGCTGCAGTGATGGGCACTGATAAGGTGACACTGATGGGCACTGATAAGGTGGCACTGAGGGGCACTATTAGGCGGCACTGATGGGCACTGATAAGGCGGCACTGGTGGGCACTGATAGGTGGCATTGGTGGGCACTGAGAGGTGGCACTGATGGGTGGCACTGATGGGCGGCACCGAAGGGCACTAATAGGTGGCAGTGATAGGTGGCACTAATAGGTGGCATTGATAGGTGGCACTGATGGGCACTGATGGGTGGCAGTGATGGGCACTGATCAGGACTGGTAGGTGACACTGATAGGCAGCACTGCTAGGTGGCACTGATGAGGAACTGATTGGCACCATTGGTGGGCATTGATGGGTGGCACTTGTGGGTACTGATTTTTGGCACTGATTTGTGGCACTGGTTGGCACATAACATGCTGTTCCTCTTCGGGACCAATATCCCTGCAAACAGAAGCCGTGAGAAGAAAAAAAAATGATTACTGATCCTCCGTTTACATCACGTGATTGGCTGTCATTGGCTGACAGCTGATCATGTGGTAAGGGGCCGGGATCAGCCCCTTACTCGGATCTGCGATCACCCGAGTCTCATTGACTTGGGTGATCACAGCGCGTGCCACACGCCCCCTTCAGGGGGCGTGCCGAGGCTGCAAAGGGGAGGACGTCAATAGACATACTCCCAGCAAAGCAGATCCGCGCTGTAGCCATCATTCAGCTATAGCGCAGATCTGAAGTAGTCAAATGGATGTTTTATATTTTTCATTTACTATATGTATACAATCTTTTCTTTCAAAGCATCAAATGAAATCATTTACAAAATGAAATAAAATTTGATATGTAGAGCGCTGTCATACAGAATGTCAATAACAAAAATTATAACAAATATAACAATATGCCTCTTGATCAATATAATTTAAAATGCATACAATCTCAACTGTTCCATGTTTAAAAGTAAAACTCCATCCCATCAACATCAAACCAATAACTTTTTCTTCTCTTCTGCTGTGATATTCAAATCAATTTAAAATGCCGCGCTTGATGCCACTCATGATTCCTTCAACCGAATGAAATAGAATTCCCCAAAGGGAAGAACCTCAAAATTATAAAAGATTATCTGCACTGTTTGCTTCGAGATTCTTGATACTGCCTTGTGTTTATAGATAGTGTTTCCAATATCATAAGATATGACCTTGTGCTATGCAGTATAGACCAACATTACGTCTTGTCTATGAATAAAGTCTCCTGTATTACACAGGATGATATAATGCAACAAAACAAGAACTGATAGCATAATACCTTTGTAAGAAACATTGACTTTTGCTTGAGAATTGACATTGTATC
Source organism: Aquarana catesbeiana (assembly GCF_042186555.1). Lineage (NCBI taxonomy): Eukaryota > Metazoa > Chordata > Amphibia > Anura > Ranidae > Aquarana > Aquarana catesbeiana. The sequence continues at coordinate 676,605,095 of NC_133326.1, forward strand.
CATTTTTATATTTATTGATCAAAAGCCACATTGTTATATTTGCTTCAATTTTTATTTATGACATTCTGTTTTGGCGGTGCTATACACATTGAGGTCTATTTATAAAAAAATTCACTGGATGAACATCTCAAGCATTCCCCCAGCCGTATTAGATTTAAAAACATGTGCTGTCAATTCTACGAGTGCGCTAAATAGTTTTTAAATAAACACCCAAAATGTGTATTATGAATATAGCATAAATTGTGAAAAAAATGAATTTATTGTGCATGTACAAGAAATACTGTATGATATGATATATATTCATAATAACAATTATTTATATAAACAGAATGTATGTATACAATAACAAACTTTAAAAATCATTTGCAGCAATGTAACCATGCATTAAATGTTCAAAATAATAATAATAATTTTTTTAAATCTTTTTTTTTACAATCAATCTACACAACACTTTACATATACATTGTACATGCATGTACATTCATGTTAGTCCCTTTACTCAAGGAGCTCACATTTATACATTCATATACTAGAGCCAATTTAGACAGGAGACAATTAACCTACCAGCATGTCTTTGGAGTGCGGGAGGAAACCAGAGTACCCGGAGGAAACCCACACAGGCACAGGGAGAACATACAAACTCCATTTTCTTAATGTTTTTATTTTATTTTATTTTAAATAAAAAGTAAAAAATAAAAAAAAAAATAACAATACTTAATATATTTTTAAGAGACTTTATTTTGAACATTTCATATATGGTTATATTGTTGCATATGGTTTTTGATTTGTTTTATACAGACATATGTTTGTTGTTGTATACATACATTCTATTTATATTAAAAGATTTTAGTATGGGTATATCATTGAATTTTTTTGTATGAGCACATAAATATTACTTTAGGTCTGGAAAAGATGTTATTATAAGTATATGATTTATTTTTATTTCTTTGGGCACGAAAACATAAATATTGTTTTAGTCCTCTTTCACTATTTGTTTAATATTCAGAATGCACATTTCCCCAGCCATAACAAAGTTTACCCTTATTTTGTCTAATGTTTATTTCCTATAATAATGCATTCCATCTAATGGCCATAATGTGACATTTTCCTGTTTTAGTTATTTTAGGGGAAAAAATGCATTATGACAGTAGATGGAGCTGATGATCATAAGAAATAAACATATTAGACAAAATATGGGGGAAATTTGTTACGGCTGGACAAATGCTTGTGACATTGGTCATTATATTTATTTTATTTTTTTGGTGTTTGTGTACTGTTTCTGTATAGGGGCAGTCCGATTTTATTACATTTTTACTGTTGACTTTATACTTTGGCATTGCTATACACAGTCTAGTTTTTTTTGTTGTTGTTGTTGTTTTTTTGTTTGCTTAATATTTATGTATAGCAGGAGTCAAAATATTTAATATTCAGATTGTGCAGGCATGTTTTCCATAAAAAATAATAAAAACAACAAAAACTTCCCAGAATCAGTATCTGCTGGCCTTTTGATTACCTCTGTCTAATTGAATCCCATGTGTGTAATTTTCAGCTTGAGGCACTGAGCATTATAAATAACAGAAGAAAACTTGTGAAAGGTAAAAAGTGAGCCATCTGCTATCAGCACAAAAAATAAACATATAAATATATAAACCACAATACATTCCAAAGGCAAAAAAATATTGGTCAAGAAAGAGTGTTTTCAGTGACTTACTGCCCTAATTTTATCCCTTCCTTTATTAACCACTTTAGCTCTTGCAGCTCTATACACTTTATGGAACAGGGCATTTTATAATATTGTTGCTATGAGCCTATTTATTTAGCGACAACTTTGTCATTACGTAAAGCGTTAGTAAACCGCAATAAAAAAAAAAAGCGGACTGTCGAATAATGTCATAATGTGCTAGTATGCATTGTACTAGTATATTATGACAGATTTACCTTAAGCCCTCAAGTGGTGCGCTGTCACCACTGCCGGAGCTTCCATCTTCATCTGGTCATTCTTCCGGGCTTGCGGCCCAGCCGCAATGATGTCACTCTTGCGCATGAGGCACAGTTCTCTCAATGGACGGCATGCTGTCCATTGAGAGCATAGTGTGCATACTGCTAAAGAAAATATCTCCTAAACGGTGCACGTTATTATTTTTCCTCTCTTGAACGACTCTACACAGGTACCATATACACAATGTGTGCAAAAGGATGAAACATCCAAGCAATAAAAACTAAATAAATAGTGGCTGTATATTATAAGTCCATAAAAAGTTAATATGTGAATCAAATCACCGTGCTCATAAACAAGTGTGTAGCACCCTCTAGCAGGGGCGGACTGATAACTCATGGGGCCCCGGGCAATAGGAGATTATGGGGCCCCCAGGCAATCAGAGATTATGGGACCACACAGTATACACACACACAGTATACAATCACACAGTATACACATACATGTACACACAGTATACACAGAAAGATGTAAAAAAACACAGATTTATACATACTTTCCCTGGGTTTTACTGAGGCTGGCAACCCTGATGGGGCCCCCTAGTGGCCCAGGGCCCTCGGGCAGCGCCCGAGTCGCTCAATGGTCAGTCCGCCCCTGCCCTCTAGTGTGTGCTAGAAATAGTCTAGGTTTTATTAGTGTAGGTAAATTTAGTTAGCCCAGGTCTAAGCCTGAGCTGTTGTATCTGGATCAGGGTTCAATGAGACAGGGCTGGATGACTCATTCGGGGGATGCCTCCCCCTGCTTCTGGGACATTGGAGAATGTTCTAGAGCTAGTGGGAAGGAGGTTAGGAGGAACTGCCTGGAATATTTATGAGGCCTCGACCAATCCCCAGTAGTGGGCTGGCAGGGGGCAGAGCTTACCTCATAAATAAGCAGGAGCCATCCCAGCAGGGTCAGTCAGTGAAAGATGGAGATATAGTGCTGTGGAGGCTATTGGTGGCCCTCAGGGGTGCCCCCTAGTCTGAGGGGGGTCCTGCCTAGGGCCGGGGCTCAGGCGCCAATCTTGCCACAACACACAGAGGAATGCCCTTCCTGGAGGCATGGGAGCAAGAGAGAGGACAGAGTGAGTAGATCAGCGTCACTGGGGACTGCAACATGTAGCCAGTTCTCCCAGAAGACAGCAGTGTTCCCTAGTCTTCATCCTTCCCCAGGAGATTTCCTGAGAGTCAGACAGGTGGGCTGGTGAAGAGTCAGTTGGGAGGACTGAGGAGAAGAAGCCGGGAGGGCTTGTGAAAGGGGCAGCTGCAGCCAGGTGGGTTGGAAGTGCCTGAAGAGGTGGTGCTGGGATCAGTAGCCACAGGAGGGAATATACAAGCTGATCGCTGTATTTTGTTACACAACAAAGGGCTTTGAGTTCTTGCCTGTAAAGGGCCATTGCTTAAATCTGACTGAGAGCCTGTCAGATCTACTAACAAAGATTCAACTGGACTCTGCAAGCAAGTGAATTGCAGAAGGAGTGTCAAGGAGACTGTATATAGACTGAATATAGGAAGATGCCCCTGAAGTTGTTGCCAAAGTTTTGTTGCTGGAGCCAAGTGCGCATCCCTATCCAGGTTGAAACACCTAATAAAACAAAGTCACGGACTGTTTTCTGTCTCTGGGGTGCTTGTAAAGATTTGGTGTGCTTGGCTGAGCAGGAGTGGGGGATCTACAAGTGCAATATAGTGCTTCCTCCAGATCAACAAACGTGCTCCACCATGTGCTAGTAAATCCAGACCAATCAAGTCAACAAGCAGTCTACAGGTGTCATAACGTAGATCCAGCTATCCAGACAGATATGTCAACTCTTCTCCTGGTGGGTTTCGCTTCCTAAAGGCGCACAGATGCACAAAATGCATAGAGGCTGAGAGGTCGGGGTTACTTTCAGGTCCTTCCCTTGCATCATTCCCAGATCTGTGGAATGCACATCGGCTCCAGTGGATGCGAGTGGCTGTGCAATACCTTCCTGACTGGGGGAGCTGTTTGTATTGGTGCTTTTCCTTAACACCTAATATGTGAGTGCATACATATGTAGCAGAATCTCTAACCTTTTCAAATCTAATGAGAACCTTAGAGGCCACAGACCACTGAATCCTTCAATATGTAATAGGTTGTGAGGCATAGTGGGTGCAAAGGTGGTAAAAGTCATTGGGCGCCAGACATTTCTTGGATGCAAAAGAGGTTTTATTTCTTTTAACAGTCCTTTTATATTTTGCAAGGGAAAGAGGGTTGGGGCCAGGACAGCCTTAAGTAGTTGCAATTTCAAAAGGCATACTCCGAGGCTTCAATAGGCAGACAGCCGTATAGGGAAAGGCCCCAGCAAGGTGCCATTTCTGCACGTGCAGGTTTGCTGTCCCCTATGGCTACGGTACTTAACAGTTCCTAATTCAAATGTAACAGTTCTCTCAGCTTTACTACAACTTCTCCTTGTAGTTCTTCAGCCCCTTGAGCTCCTAGTCTCTCACTGGACTCCCTGATTCACTGACTCTGAATCTCATGAGCTCCTCAAGGCTTTTGTGGTGGTATCTCCCTCAAGCATCACCCACGCTTCTCTGCTGGGTCCCTAGCTTGGCACTTCAGATACCTTCAAGCTTCACCCCTGCTGACCAGCTCGGTCCCTAGCTTGACACACAAGGCTGCTCTGCAAGCATCACCTCCGCTGGTTGGGTCCCTGACTTGATCACCACCTGAAGTTTCTCGGTTCTCCATCATATCCATTCGGTGAGAATGCTGCTCCGGTACCTGCTTCAGTTACTAACTGTGGTCCCTGGTTAAGGTGGTTGGTCCCTTAGTGGCGACGGCTTCCCTCCTACCTCCGACCACAACAGGTTCCCAGAACAGGCACTTTTGGTTGGACTGCCCTCTTACTTCTGGATAGGCCCTCACACAGCCTGGCAGCCAGATGCCCCCTGGGATAGGCCCAATCTCTGGCCTAGCAGACCGGGGCAGACAACACACGTCCACCCAGATGGCAGTCCAGGTGGCACAGAACACAGATCACCTGACTCCACCCAAATATATAGGTTCTCCCAGCAGGCCAAGGGATTCAAGAAAACCCCATTGGCTGAGATACCCCATATACCCATAACCTGACCTTGAGTTGTCCGTCTCATATCTAGTACCACCAGGTGCCTGGCCACTTAGTGGTAGATGAGAAAAGTGCAAGGCCAAACTTAGGGAGAAATCAATGGATCTCTAACAATTTAATTATGGAAGATACCCCTGCTAAGGAATTTGGTGAGGAGCTCCCTGACTAAACCCCAGGGCGCTACACATACATTTTAATGGTTTTTGAGTAAATAAACGGTTTCACACTATGTACCTCAAATCTGTTGGGACTTTTTATTCTCGATATCTGACACATGAGTGATACCGGGACCCGCCATGTCTGTCTGGATGGCTGGCTCTATGTCTAGACCCCTGTAGCCTGCTTGTTGACCTGATTGGTCTGGTGAGTGCAGGATTTACTAGCATGTGGTGGAGCATGTTTGTTGATCTGCAGGAAAAATGTGGGCACTATATTGCAGTTGCTTATGAGCATGGTGATTGGATTCACATATTGACTTTTTATGAACATATAATATACATTGGCATTTAACCACTTCCCTACCCGCCCATAGTCATATGACGTCCACAGATGGGATCTCCCATCCTGGGTGGACGTCATATGACGTCCTGGGATTCCAAGGCCGTCTAGGGGGCGCGCGCGTGTGACCGGTGGCTGGGACCCGGTGCGTGTGCCCGGCGGCCGCGATGTCCGCCGGGCACCCGCGATTGCCCGTTAACCGGGCCGGCATGTGGATCTGTGTGTGTAAACACACAGATCCACAGCCTGTCAGCTCTGAGGAGAGCGATCTGTGTTCCCAGAACGGAGGAACACAGATCGGTCTCCTCCCCTAGTGCGTCCCCTCCCCCTTCAGTTAGAATCATTCCCTAGGAAACATATTAACCCCTCCCCGCCCCCTAGTGGTTAACCTCTTCACTGCCTGTCACATTTACACAGTAATCAATGCAATTTTATAGCATTGATCGCTGTATAAATGTGATTGGTCCCAAAAATGTGTCAAAAGTGTCCGATGTGTCCGCCATAATGTCGCAATCACCAAAAAAATCGCGATCGCCGCTAAAAAAAATAAAAAAATATTTTTTTTTAAAAAATGCCATAAATCTATCCCGTATTTTGTAGACGCTATAACTTTTGCGCAAACCAATCAATATACGCTTATTGCGATTTTTTTTACCAAAAATATGTAGAAGAATACGTATCGGATATTTATTATAGCTAAAAGTAAAAAATATTGTGTTTTTTTCAAAATTGTCGCTCTTCTTTTGTTTATAGCGCAAAAAATAAAAACCGCAGAGGCGATCAAATACCACCAAAAAAAAGCTCTATTTGTGGTGAAAAAAAGGACATCAATTTCTTTTGGGTACAACGTCGCACGACCGCGCAATTGACGTTTAAAATACGACAGTGCTGAAAACTAAAAATTGGCCTGGGAAGGAAGGGGGTGAAATTGCCCGGTATTCAACAGGTTAAAGAGGCAGCTGCCTTACATAGTTACATAGTAGGCGAGGTTGAAAAAAGACACAAGTCCATCAAGTCCAACCTATGTGTGATTATGTGTCAGTATTACATTGTATATCCCTGTATGTTGCGCTCATTTAGGTGCTTATCTAATAGTTTCTTGAAACTATCGATGCTCCCCGCTGAGACCACCGCCTGTGGAAGGGAATTCCACATCCTTGCCGCTCTTACAGTTAAGAACCCTCTACGTAGTTTAAGGTTAAACCTCTTTTCTTCTAATTTTAATGAGTGGCCTCGAGTCTTGTTAAACTCTCTTCTGCGAAAAAGTTTTATTTCTATTGTGGGGGTCACCAGTACGGTATTTGTATATTGAAATCATATCCCCTCTCAAGCGTCTCTTCTCCAGAGAGAATAAGTTCAGTGCTCGCAACCTTTCCTCATAACTAATATCCTCCAGACCCTTTATTAGCTTTGTTGCCCTTCTTTGTACTCGCTCCAATTCCAGTACATCCTTCCTGAGGACTGGTGCCCAGAACTGGACAGCATACTCCAGGTGCCGGACCAGAGTCTTGTAGAGCGAGAGAATTAATGTTTTATCTCTGGAGTTGATCCCCTTTTTAATGCCAATATTCTGTTTGCTTTGTTAGCAGCAGATTGGCATTGCATGCCATTGCTGAGCCTATCATCTACTAGGACCCCCAGGTCCTTTTCCATCCTAGATTCCCCCAGAGGTTCTCCCCCCAGTGTATAGATTGCCTTCATATCACATTTATTCTATACAAGGTGGGGTAGTTGCCTGCTTATTTTTTTTCTACTCTACACAGGTGTTTGTATTACAAATGCTTTTTGATATTATAAAAGTGTATGTTAAAGCCTAACTCTGGGCATTTGAAAAAAATGTTTCCCAGCAGGAGTTTAAAATTAAAAAAACATCTCTGGTTGCAATTATCACCTCCTCTCTGTTGCTGTCTCCCCCCCCCAGTAATTCATTTCATCCACCTGAGGTCCTCAGTCCCCCAGGTTGAATGACACCCATGTGGTGCTACCGCAACACACCACACACATCTTAGTGCATTGTGGTGCCTTTGAATGGCACCCCAGCCTACTTGTGCTGCAGTGCATCGCAACTACCATGCATTGCTGTCTTTTGTGTTCCCGAAAAAGAGTCAGGTGCCATTTTGGCAGAGCTGGGTTGCAATGGCAGCAAAAATATATGGACTGCCTTAAGGAAACATATGGACTGCATTAAGGAAAAAATCTGGTATTTAAAGAAGTATAGCTAAAGCTTGTTTAGCTGTACTTCTATGGATCACAGGAGTGCAATTTGTTTTGCACTCCTGTGACCTGTTTTCAACAGAGAGCGGACTGAAGTCCGCTCTCTGCTGATGTCACCAATGTCAGTCCAGGCACCGCGTCGTCATGAACGCAGAGACTGAATTCTCCATTTGCCTGGACTGACACCTGGCTCAGCCTCTCAGCGAGCCCCTAAGAGCCTGGGACGGCTGCTCCCGCCCCTCTCCACAGCTCAGAGCTCCAGTGAGCGAGGAGGAGCAGAGCAGAGAGCTGTGACTGACAGTTCACAGCTCTCTGCTCACGGAGCTCTGAAAACCAAGTGATCAGCGGTGTTCGATCGCTCAGATCTCAGTGTAGAGGTGGCAGGAGACAAATACAGCATCGAACCCATGCTGCATCCACCTAGGTAGGTATGATGGAGGAAATGGTTAGGTTATCATTTTTTCTTGTAACTTTTTGAACTGAACGTTCTAAATGGAAACCACAGCTTCACAGCCCACACCCCCAAATACAAAGCTATTGTAAAACAGAGTTTAAACAAAGAAATTTAAAAAGATACTTACCTTGGTCTGTATCTGAGGTTTCCAGGAGGTATATATGACATCACCAAGCCCCGTAAGGAGGAGAGAGGGCTGGTCACTGGAAAGCCCATAGGTAGATGTACACTCAGCAGAAGGACTTTGCGTCTCATCACCATGTTTTACAGTTCTGTGGTTTAGTATCCCAGAGATATAAAGCTGGCTAAGACAGGACCTTATTTTCCAGGTCAGTATTCAGTTTGCATGGCAGGTTGTAAATCTACTGTCACATTGTGTACACAAAGGTGTGCAAAGGTTCTCCTAAGATATTGTAAAAATTTTATTTTTTATATACTCCTGAAGCAATTTGTAAGGATTTTAATTTTTTAAATATAATATTTTAATATTGGTTGAGTGTTTCTTGCTTCCCTATCTGTAGCTTTAGACATATAAGGAGCCAATATATGAGTTAAAACTTAGCTAACCCGTTACCGACATTGTTAGCCAGCCTTTTAAGTGAAAAATTGGTGCCTGAGGCTGGCAGAAGGATCTAATGATCATTTGGCAATGTTATTGGTTGCGCGGTGCTGATGCCAGAGGGTCTGTCCTACTGGCACCAGATTGTGGTTAGCTGACCAAGAGCTGTCAGTGACAGCTTGGTCAACGTTATGGAGGCGCTGATGAAGTATGACCAAGAACAACACAGTGATCCATATATGCAGCAGAAGGGTGTTAAAGTCCACCAGCTTTGCCACTGCACATGTGCTTACTGCTGTCATAAAAGAGTTAACCTTAACATGAACCTCATCTTAACATTCTCTCTTCTAATCTCCTTTCTGAAAATGTTTTAGTGAACTTATTGCCTCTTGTTGATGTTTCATCTTCTAGTTGATGCCAAAGGTTGTTGTCCATGTCCCAAAACAGAGGTTAAGGCTAAATCTGGTGATACAGTCATTCTTCCATGTTCAATTAATCTGAGCCATTGGAAACCCAACAAAGCCTTGCTGTCTTGGGAGAAGAGGCTTGGCCCTGGCAATAATGTTATGGTTCACTCTCAGAAAGGTATTTGCATGGAAGTTGACCAAGGTAGAACATCCCTGCCATTCTGGAAAGATGGGAAAGGTGACCTAGAACTTAGAGACGTTGTGCCATCAGACAGTGGGCCCTACATCTTCTGGATCACTCAGATCTCTGATAAAGAAAAGAAACCACCCATGTGCTGTGATGTGATCCTCAATGTGGACCCAGCAAAAGAAACTGTGGATCCAGGAGAAAAAAAATGTTCTCAAGGTGAGCAAGAAGGCAGTACATTGTGTAGTCAACAGTGATTCATTTATGGAAATATATTCTCATGTAAAGAAAGACATTTTTATTCTTGTAATTGCTATGTTTTTTATATTTCATTTTGGATCTTGACTAATCACATGAAATTTATATTGTGAACGTTATCTCTTGATAATTTAACCTATCTTTTCAGTTTTTTATTTGAATAACCACTTGACCTGTAGAAAGTTTTACCCAGTGGCGTAACTAGAACCTTCAGGGCCCCGATGCAAGAAACCATGAAGGGTCCCCCTGACCCCCGGACAGGGCCCTTTCCTCCGAGCCCGTTGGTGGAATGCCCGGGCCCGGTCGCAAGTGGGTGGCTGCATATAAAGGTACCGATTTCTCCATTTCCCCCCGCTTCTCCTCCTATTCATCCCACAGGCATTCAGAAGCTGCGGGAGGAAAATGAAGAGATCGGTTCCTCTATGCCAGTGTTCCTCAATCTTTTTCCAGTCAGGGCGCCCTTGAAGTATACCCCTAGGTGAATGGGGCTGCACCGCTACCATTCCACAACTGTGTGCATTGCAGACAGTTGCAGCATAGTGATGATGCATTTAGGGGGTTACAACAGGTGGTCAGGAGGCAACATATGCCTATTTACCGGCTGTCAAATGCCTCTAAAAAGGGATCTGAGCATGGATCGCTTTTCAGAGGAACAGAATTTTTTTGCTGGTACTATGAACAAGCAGGAAAAAAAATCAGTTCTGATTGTACACATACTAAATACACACATGCACACATATACTGTAAATATAAGCACATGCATCTATAAACACACACACACATACATATACATGCGCACACATATATATAAACACACATACAGTGGATATAAAAAGTCTACACACCGCTGTTAAAATGTCTGGTTTATTGTGATGTAAAAAAATGAGACAAAGAACTTTTTCCACAACCAACTGAAATCTTTTAGCTGGAGGGAAGTAAAAAATAAAATAATATGGTTGCATAACTGTGCATACTCTTACACTGATAGTTTGTTGAAGCCCCTTTTGATTTTATTACAGCACTCAGTCTTTTTGGGTAGGAGTCTATCATCATGGCACATCTCGACTTGGCAAAGTTTTGCCCACTCTGCTTTGCAAAAAGACTCCAAATCTGTCAGATTACGAGGGCATCTCCTGTGCACAGCCCTCTTCAGATCACCCCACAGATTTTCAATTGGATTCAGGTCTGGGCTCTGGCTGGGCCATTCCAAAACTTGAATCTTCTTCTGGTGAAGCCATTCCTTTGTTGATTTGGATGTATGCTTTGGGTCATTGTCATGCTGTAAGATGAAGTTCCTCTTCATGTTCAGCTTTCTAGCAGAAGCCTGAAGATGTTGTGCCAATATTGACTGGTGTTTGGAACTGTTCATAATTCCCTCTAACTTGACAAATCCCCCTGTTCCAGCTGAAGAAAAACAGTCCCAACGCATGATGCTGCCACCCCCATGCTTCACAGTGGGTGTGGTGTTCTTTTGGTGGTGTGCAGTGTTGTTTTTACGCCAAACATGTCCTTTTGGAATTATGGGCAAAAAGTTCAACCTTGGTTTCATCAGACCATAACACATTTTCCCACATGCTTTTGGGAGACTTCATATGTGTTTTTGCAAAATTTAGCCAGGCTTGGATGTTTTTCTTCGTAAGAAAAGGCTCCAGTCTTGCCAATCTAGCCCATAGCCCAGACATATGAAGAATATGGGAGATTGTTGTCACATGTACCACACAGCCAGTACTTACCAGATATTCCTGCAGCTCCTTTAAAGTTGCTGTAGGCCTCTTGGCAGCCTCCCTGACCAGGGATCTTTTCATCAATTTTGGAGGGCGTCCAGTTCTTGGTAATATCACTGTTGTGCCATATTTTCTCCACTTGATGATGACTGTCTTCACTGTGTTCCATGGTATATCTAATACCTTGGAAATTCTTTTGTACCCTTCTCCTGACTGATACCTTTTAACAATGAGATCCCTCTGATGCTTTGGAAGCTTTCTTTGGACCATGGCTTTTGCTGTAGGATGCGACTAAGAAAATGTCAGGAAAGACCTACTAGAACAGCGGAACTTTAGTTGTGGTTAATCAGAGGCACTTTAAATGATTGCAGGTGTGTACTGACTCCTATTTAACATGAGTTTGAATGTGATTGCTTAATTCTGAGTATAGATACATCCCCAGTTATAAGCGGGTGTGCACACTTATGCAACCACACTATTTTATTTTTTTATTTTTACTCCCCCCTAAAAGATTTCTGTTTGTTTTTCAACTAAGTTGTATAGTTTATAGGTCACATTAAGGTGGAAAAAATTCTGAAATTATTTATCGTTGGCTCATTTTTTTACATCACAGAAACCTGACATTTTAACAGGGGTGTGTAGACTTTTTATATCTACCGTACAAACAGATAGCCTATTAAAAAATGGCAGTCATTTACCTTATCTCTTCCTGTCGGGTACTGCACTGTAGGGGGAGGCAGAGAGCACAGCACACACTGCTTTCACTTTCTTAGGCGTAAACAGTGTGACCCGCTCCCGCAATGTCGATTTACCCCTTCTAGGAGTGCAAAATAACATGTACGCTATATTACCAAACTTATTGGGACACCTGCCTTTACACGAACATGAACTTTAATGGCATCCCAGTTTTAGTCCGTAGGGTTCAATATTGAGTTGGCTCACCCTTTGCAGCTATAAAAGCTTTTGGATCGAGCGCGCTTTAATGTAAAAAAAACTGGGAGTAGGTACTTAAATCTCCCACTGCCTGCACCACAGATGTCACACCAGTAAATAGGGATTTTTGCCTAAAGTTTTTTTTTTCATGAAATAGGTGCCTCAAAAGGTAAACCCCATCCCTGCAAAACTGAAAATTCCTCCTTGCAGAGGCTGTGAGTCTGCATTGCAATGGTTAACTGCTCTTTTAGGTCTAGGGAAGATTAAAACATTTTTACTTACCTGATCCTCTGCTCCTTGGCAAAAGGCGCTGCCCTATGCAGTGGACTAGCATGATCAAGTCCAATGCAGGACTATAGACATTGGCATTGATGATGTCAGGGTCTTAGACCAGAGGAGCATAGGGGGAGCAGACACTGCAGGACGGAGGATCAGGTAATTAAATCTTATTTTCTATGCCTCCTAGACCTAAACAAGTAGTTAAAACTTGCAGTGCAGGTACAGCCCCAGTGCAAGGGGAAATTTTCCACTTTCCTGGAATTGTGTTTTAAGGCAGGAGGTAATTATTTACTTACAAAGTAAAAAAACAAAAAAAACAAAACACCACTTTTCTTTGCTTTGTAATAAGAAGACCCCCCCCAGAAAGCAGTGTTCAGAAGTGTGAAATTGAATTATGGGCAAGAATAAAAGATAAAAGGAAGGGGGCGCTTCCAAAAGTAGCCAAGCAAATAAATGAACAGAAGTAAAGTGTTAAATTAAATTAAATCTTCTCACCGGATAACAAAACTTTGCACACAGCAGTCCAGGGAAACAATGGCAGCCAGGAAAGGGGAGCCCAGAATTGAGCTTTGGGCTGTGATTACACGTTGCATTATGGTAACTCATGTCATACCCGTATGTGTTACTGCAACACACAGTGGAACATAATCCACTTAAAGAGGAACTGCAGTCTGCCCACATAATCTGTAATAAAAACATCTTTGTCATTCTGAAGCTTCCCTACAACCACTTTGCATATTATTTTATATTTATTGTAATTCTGTACTTGCCAAATATGCTGCAGAAATCTCCCTCAACTGAGTCTGGCTGCAACCATTTTAACTGTGGGCAGCTGAAGCTGCTGCCTGTTCACTTCCTGGATTTACACAGACACACAGAGGCACACCTCCAGCTCTGCAGCTCTCATTGGCCCTTTTATGACTCCCCCCCCCCCCCTCTTCCTGGCAAACTCTCACGAGTGTGAGAGAGGGAGCTGTGCATGATGTCATAAGCCTAGGCTTTTTTCCAGACAAGAAACAGGAAGTGGGCTGTATAAGGTATTTATTAGGAGAAAAAAAAGTTTCTAATCTAAAATTAAAACAACAAGGTCAGAAGATTTAATAGATGGAAAGATGAAAAAATGACCGAAGTTCCACTTTAACGCCAAATCACACACATGTACGTCATTTGGCTTTAAGTGGTTGTACCAGGATGATGCCTGCAGCTACAGGCATCATCCTGGTATTGTTTTTTGAAGCAAGCGGCCAGCTTTTATGTAGACCCCATCCTGGGGCTAATTAGCCGCTGGATTGCTTGGTCAAAGTTCTGGGGACACTGATGAAGTAAGCTCCAGAACAACACAGTGTTACATATATGCAGCAGAAGGGTGTTAAGACCCACCAGCCCTGCCATTGCATACTGTATGTGCATATAAAAAGGGTTAACTTTCTAACGGACCTCATCTTAACATTCTCTCTCTTCTACTCTCCTTTCTGAAAACATTGTAGTCAATTTATTGCCTCTTGTTGATGTTTCATCTAGTTGATGCCGAGGGTTGCTGCCCACGCCCCAAAACTGAGGTCAGGGCTGAAACTGGCGATACAGTCATTCTTCCGTGTGCAATTAACCTGAGTTCTTGGAATCCTAACGAAGTCTTGCTGTCTTGGGAGAAGAGGCTTGGCCCTGGCAATAATGTTACAGTTCACTCTCAGAAAGGTATTAACATGGAAGTTGACCAAGAAAGAACATCCTTGCCATTCTGGAAAGAAGGGAAAGGTGACCTAGAACTTAGAGACATTGTGCCAGCAGACAGTGGAATCTACACCTTCTCGATCTCTGAGGTCTCTGATGAAGAAGAGAAACAATCCATGTGTTGTGAAGTGAACCTCAGTGTGGATCCAGAAGAAGAAACTGTGGACCCAGGAGAAAAAAAATGTTGTCAAGGTGAGCAAGAAAGCAGCACATTTTGTGGATAACAGTGATAAATTTATGGAAATATACTGCATTCTCATGTGAAGAAAGACATTGTTATTTTTGTTATTCCTTTTTATATTTCATTTTGGATCTTGGTCAATTACATGACTTTATAATGTGAAAGTTATCTCTTGATAAGTTACCCCATCTTTTATGTTTAAAAGTTGATTGAACATGTTGATCAGCCACATATACAGTTTTTATACTGTATATAGAGTTTAGCAGTACCTAGGAAAAAGACTAGATGGCCCAGCATTCAACACTTATATGAATGACTTAAACTGAACCTTTCTTCTGATGCAAGGTAAAATTAAAAGGTCTCCTTCACTCCCCTGCCTGCCTTTCCCCAGCATCATATACCAGTCTTTCCTTTGCTTCTGTTCCACTCTGATGGGCCACCATGGGGGAAGTGAAGTAGCTGGCACTTTTGCTAGTGGTTGAGCATACGACTCACCTTCCCACATGGAAGGTGTCCATAACCCTCTGTGATGTCCAACAAGTTGAGCTGGAACTTGCACAATGTGTTCTTTTCCTTGTTACAGTCGTTGATCAGAGTGGAGGTTTTGCTCTGCATTGATTATGCCAAAGGAATGATTAAGTTAAATAAAACCTGCCACAAACATAGGAAATATTCAGAAGAAACCTTCAGTTGAAAACCAAATGTCAAGGAGTCAATATGATCAGTAGATCATAATATAGATATATAGATATATTATGATCATAGTTCATAATATATACAGTAAAGATGCAGCTTTTTTGTAAAAGTCAGACTTACCTTGCCTTTCCAACCTCAAGTTACTTTATTGGTCCTTTAGGTCCCTGTCACATGGGCATATCAGTGTGCTAAATTCAAGCTATTGAGACATGTTTTTAACTCACCTCAGTTGCCTGTCATAACCAGGCAATTGCCATCAGGTAGTGCCCTACATATTGTTAACGCTGTGAAGTTGTGCTTTGTGGTTCTGTAAAAAAAATAGGGCATGTTGTGTTTGGCAGACAATATCCCCTGGCACCACGCCCCATAGAGGTGAATGGGGATGAGCTGCATTCCTGTCCAAGCAATGTGGTTGTGGTGAGGTGAATAAGGATTTCAGTGTAAATGGTGGCAGGTGCCAATAGCTCTTACCAGTCACCCACTAACTGCTGACAACCGCGATTTACCACGGATTAAGAATCACCAGCTAATGCCGTGTGCATACTTGGTCTGGTGGACCGGAGTCCGTCGGACAATTCGATCGTGTGTGGGCTCAAGCGGACTTTTTTCCCTAAAAGTTTGACGGACCTAGAAATGAAACATGTTTCAAATCTTTTTGATGGACTCGAGTCCGGTCGAAAAGTCAGCTCATCTGTATGCTAGTATGACGGACAAAAACTGACGCTAGGGCAGCTATTGGCTACTGGCTATGAACTTCCTTGTTTTAGTCCGGTCGTACGTCATCACGTACGAATCCGTCGGACTTTGGTTGATCGTGTGTAGGCAAATCCATTCATTCCGAAAGTCCGTCGTAAAGTCCGCCGGACAAAGTATGCCGTAAAGTCCGCTCCTGTGTACGCGACATAAGTCAATGTGAAAAAAGCCTTAATGTAGTGAGTGGCATTAGGCTCATAAGGCAAGTAGAGTCGAAGGCCAGGTTTGTCTTCCAACTCAACTTGGAAAAATCAAAACATGCATATAAAATTCAGCTGCTTATTGTTGGATTTATTGAATATTTTGAAAAGTCATTTTCAATTAAGGAAAAACCTGCTTAAGGTTTTCCTTAACTTCAAAAAACAGCTGTACCTGTAAAGATGGGAGTAGGTACTTACTCTCACTCCTGCACTACCAAATGTCACCCAGAAAATAGGGATCTTTGCCTAGAGCTTTTAATAAAAATAACACTTCGTAGGTAAATGCCAACTCTGAGAAACTGAAAATTCCTCCTGGCAGTGGGTCTGCACTGCAAGGGTTATCTGCTCTTTTAGGTCTGGGAGAGGGTAAAAGCATTCTATTACTTAATCCTCTGCTCCCCAGCAAATGGTCCATGTGGCGGACTGTCCCTCAACATGATCAAGTCCAGTAAAGGACTATGGACTGTACATTGGTCTTGATGATGTCAGGGCCTTAGACCAGTGGAGCATAGGGGAGAAGACACTGATGGGACTGGTCTAGCAGGGAGAAGGATCAGGTAAGTAAATATTTTCTATACAAACAAATGGCCACTGCCCAAACCTTTAACTGGCTTTTGCAGCAAGGAGCACATTGAAGGGCGACACATGTCAAACAACCAAATTATCCTGTCTAACAGTATGTGCTAAAAACAGGGGTTTAGTTTGCACACATTTGCAAATACATGCGCAAGCTGTAGAGCCACTTCAGGGCACCCCAGTATCTGGAGACCTAACTCTAAATTTTGGGAGCCTCCACAGTGGAAGCACATGCATTATAATGGATAGGCAGAGGGCAGAAGAGCCTGGGGGGGAGCCCACCCCTCCCTAAAGGCACAGGGGGCACATTGGACACTCAGCATATAGCACAATGTCAGCAAATGTGTCCAGTGCGTCCCCTCATCAGTATTCACCTCATAAGCAAATTTTTTCTATGTCCCCTAGACCAAGGGTGTCAAACTCAATTTCATTGTGGGTCCCATCAGCATTATGGTTGCCCTCAAAGGGCCGGTTGTATCTGCAACACTATATACATGTATCTACTCTTTATCAAATTAAATGAATGTCTCTGCATTCGATCATTACTGGTTTTAGTATAAACTTAAGCTGTGGAGAGCAGATGCAGACCAGTACCAAGCCCACTCACACTCCTGTAGCAGATGATGCAATGGGCGCAAACTGCTGGTATCATTCACAAGAAACTTTATTGGTGAATGCTCAGACAGAGCATGGTTCTGCCATGGTCTTCTGTCTGGGCAGTCTCCGATAAAGATTCTTGAGAATGATACCAATGGTATGTGACCCTCCCTTTCAACTGGCATAGAATTGGGCTATTCTCATAATAATTATAAGCAGATGTCCAGAGTACCCCACCCCCCTTTACATCGAGCCCCCCACCCTTCCTTACATCACAGTGCACCCCCCTTCCTTGTGTTGCTGCTGGGAAGAAGCTGCGGCAGAGCTAGGAAACATGAAGTGCAGGGTCTGAAGGAGGGATGGAGTCTGCTGAATGCTGAGACCAGGGGAGTCGGAGATGAGAGGGCGCTGCAGCTGCAGGGAGATGCAGGGTCTGTAGGAGGAGTGCTGTCCTCCCTTTTGCTGATGGCTGCTGAGACAAGGGGGGGGACAGAGATGAACCTTTTGGCAGCTGCACGGAGAAGTGCAGGATCTGGTGGAGGCATTCTGTCCTCCTCGCTGATGCTGACTACTGAGATAAGGTACTGGCAGAGATGAGGGGGCTGCAGGAGAGGTGCAAGGGCCACATACAATGGCCTGGAAGGGCAGGATTCAGGCTTTGTGTTTGACACATGTGCTCTAGATCTAAAAGAGTAGGTAACCCTTGCAGTGTGAGATCATTTCCACTGCAAGTGGGAATTTTCAGGTTTCCTGGAATCATGTTTTACGGTAGGTAAGTATTTACTCTAAAAAAAAAACAAAAAACACCAGTTGGATATGTAGAAAGGATAGGAAATAAATGTTTCTTTGTTAAACTTTATGTATATTGTATATATATATATATATATATATATATATATATATATATATATATATATATATATATATTAATATATATATACATTTTTCTTTTTTTTTTTAGGTTGTCATGGAGGACAAAAGTAGGAACTAACACACTAAACATAAATTTCTGATACCGAGCTCATGCTGAGAACCTGGACAAGTTCTGGATGCCTAAGAAATTTTCCTGGGCAGCTCTAAAGGAACGCCATCAAAATTTATTTTCAATACGCTCAATGTTTTGTTTTTTCCATTTATTTTTTTTACTGAAATTTCTATGTTTGCAGAATATTTAAACCGATAAATGAAAGCATATTTCTACCAAAAACATTTTTTTAGGAAAGGATTATAACCTCAGTCAGATATTTATTAATGTCCCTGGAAAATCAACTTGCTTTATTTCTCCTGGTGACCAATGTCACTAAACCAGATGGACATTTCTTTTAGTTAGTTACACAGTAACAGTAGGAGTGTAAATCCTCCAAATGGGGACATTTGTTGCAGTGACAGATATTTAAGAGATGATATTCTCAACTAGGGATGAGCTTCGAGTTCGAGTCGAACTCATGTTCGACTCGAACATTGGCTGTTCGCAAGTTCACCGAACAGCGAACAATTTGGGGTGTTCGCGGCAAATTCGAATGCCGCGGAACACCCTTTAAAAGTCTATGGGAGAAATCAAAAGTGCTAATTTTAAAGGCTAATATGCAAGTTATTGTCATAAAAAGTGTTTGGGGACCCGGGTCCTGCCCCAGGGGACATGGATCAATGCAAAAAAAAGTTTTAAAAACGGCCGTTTTTTCAGGAGCAGTGATTTTAATAATGCTTAAAGTCAAACAATAAAAGTGTAATATCCCTTTAAATTTCGTACCTGGGGGGTGTCTATAGTGTGCCTGTAAAGGGGCGCATGTTTCCTGTGTTTAGAACAGTCTGACAGCAAAATGACATTTTGAAGGAAAAAACTCATTTAAAACTACTCGCGGCTATTGCATTGCCGACAATACACATAGAAGTTCATTGATAAAAACGGCATGGGAATTCCCCAAAGGGGAACCCCGAACCAAAATTAAAAAAAAAAAATGACGTGGGAGTCCCCCTAAATTCCATACCAGGCCCTTCAGGTCTGGTATGGATATTAAGGGGAACCCCGGCCAAAATTAAAAAAAAAAAATGACGTGGGGTTCCCCCTAAATTCCATACCAGACCCTTCAGGTCTGGTATGGATTTTAAGGGGAACCCCGCGCCAAAAAAAAAAAAAAAAAACGGCGTGGGGTCCCCCCAAAAATCCATACCAGACCCTTATCCGAGCACGCAACCTGGCAGGCCGCAGGAAAAGAGGGGGGGACGAGAGTGCGGCCCCCCCTCCCTCCTGAACCGTACCAGGCCACATGCCCTCAACATTGGGAGGGTGCTTTGGGGTAGCCCCCCAAAACACCTTGTCCCCATGTTGATGAGGACAAGGGCCTCATCCCCACAACCGTGGCCGGTGGTTGTGGGGGTCTGCGGGCGGAGGGCTTATCGGAATCTGGAAGCCCCCTTTAACAAGGTGACCCCCAGATCCCAGCCCCCCCCTGTGTGAAATGGTAAGGGGGTACATAAGTACCCCTACCATTTCACGAAAAAAGTGTCAAAAATGTTAAAAATGACAAGAGACAGTTTTGGACAATTCCTTTATTTAAATGCTTCTTCTTTCTTCTATCTTCCTTCATCTTCTGGTTCTTCTGGTTCTTCTGGCTCTTCTGGTTCTTCCTCCGGCGTTCTCGTCCAGCATCTCCTCCGCGGCGTCTTCTATCTTCTTCTCCTCGGGCCGCTCCGCACCCATGGCATGGGGGGAGGCTCCCGCTCTTCTCTTCTTCTTTTCTTCTCTTCTTCTCTTCTTCTCTTCTTCTTTTCTTCTCCGGGCCGCTCCGCAATCCATGCTGGCATGGAGGGAGGCTCCCGCTGTGTGACGGCGCTCCTCGTCTGACAGTTCTTAAATAATGGGGGGGGGCGGGGCCACCCGGTGACCCCGCCCCCCTCTGACGCACGGTGACTTGACGGGACTTCCCTGTGACATCACGGGGAATGCCACAGGGAAGTCCCGTCAAGTCACCGTGCGTCAGAGGGGGGCGGGGTCACCGGGTGGCCCCGCCCCCCCGTTATTTAAGAACTGTCAGACGAGGAGCGCCGTCACACAGCGGGAGCCTCCCTCCATGCCAGCATGGATTGCGGAGCGGCCCGGAGAAGAAAAGAAGAAAAGAAGAAGAGAAGAAGAGAAGAAAAGAAGAAGAGAAGAGCGGGAGCCTCCCCCCCATGCCATGGGTGCGGAGCGGCCCGAGGAGAAGAAGATAGAAGACGCCGCGGAGGAGATGCTGGACGAGAACGCCGGAGGAAGAACCAGAAGAGCCAGAAGAACCAGAAGAACCAGAAGATGAAGGAAGATAGAAGAAAGAAGAAGCATTTAAATAAAGGAATTGTCAAAAACTGTCTCTTGTCATTTTTAACATTTTTGACACATTCTTCGTGAAATGGTAGGGGTACTTATGTACCCCCTTACCATTTCACACAGGGGGGGGGCCGGGATCTGGGGGTCACCTTGTTAAAGGGGGCTTCCAGATTCCGATAAGCCCCCCGCCCGCAGACCCCCACAACCACCGGCCAGGGTTGTGGGGATGAGGCCCTTGTCCTCATCAACATGGGGACAAGGTGTTTTGGGGGGCTACCCCAAAGCACCCTCCCAATGTTGAGGGCATGTGGCCTGGTACGGTTCAGGAGGGAGGGGGGCCGCACTCTCGTCCCCCCCTCTTTTCCTGCGGCCTGCCAGGTTGCGTGCTCGGATAAGGGTCTGGTATGGATTTTTGGGGGGACCCCACGCCGTTTTTTTTTTTTTTTTGGCGCGGGGTTCCCCTTAAATTCCATACCAGACCCTTCAGGTCTGGTATGGATTTTAAGGGGAACCCCGCGCCAAAAAAAAAAAAAAAAACGGCGTGGGGTCCCCCCAAAAATCCATACCATGGAATTTAGGGGGAACCCCACGTCATTTTTTTTTTTAAATTTTGGCCGGGGTTCCCCTTAATATCCATACCAGACCTGAAGGGCCTGGTATGGAATTTAGGAGGACTCCCACGTCATTTTTTTTTTTTTAATTTTGGTTCGGGGTTCCCCTTTGGGGAATTCCCATGCCGTTTTTATCAATGAACTTCTATGTGTATTGTCGGCAATGCAATAGCCGCGAGTAGTTTTAAATGAGTTTTTTCCTTCAAAATGTCATTTTGCTGTCAGACTGTTCTAAACACAGGAAACATGCGCCCCTTTACAGGCATACTATAGACACCCCCCAGGTACGAAATTTAAAGGGATATTACACTTTTATTGTTTGACTTTAAGCATTATTAAAATCACTGCTCCTGAAAAAACGGCCGTTTTTAAAACTTTTTTTTGCATTGATCCATGTCCCCTGGGGCAGGACCCAGGTCCCCAAACACTTTTTATGACAATAACTTTCATATAAGCCTTTAAAATTAGCACTTTTGATTATTCATGTTCATGTCCCATAGACTTTAACGGTGTTCGCATGTTCGAACGAACTTTTTTCCTGTTCGCATGTTCTGGTGCGAACCGAACAGGGGGGTGTTCGGCTCATCCCTATTCTCAACTGTAGATTGATTTTTGTCCACTTTCCATTGTGTTGCCAGGAAAGGAATTGAGAGAGAGATAGCAAATATAAAATCTATCATGGGTTCTACTTGTAAGCATTTATTACTCTACCCAAAACTAAAAAAAAAGATGTTCTAAGAGATAATGTGGTGGAGAGATAATGTGGTGGAGTGGTGTTGGCCAGTTGGAATGAATTTTTCATAGACAATGACTTTAGTTTTCAAGAGAAAAGGACATTACTGAGGACATAAGCATAAACTGTCCAAACACAAAATACCTTTCAGGCAATATACATTTGTGATTGACTAGGAATCAAACACATGACTGATAGTAATTACCTGAAACCAAGCAATCTAGCACCCATGAGTTAGATCAACCACCTGAAGTGGAATGATTTAACTGGGCTACAAGTTGAACACTTCAATACAAGGTATTGAAAAAATTGTTCAAAATCAGAAAAAATACAGCAATTTCATCTACATTGATCAGACTTTTCTAGTGGATTTAATTGAGAAAACGTCAATCCCATGTCATTGTGAATGTTCTAGTAATAGAATTTTAGTAACATTTTAGCTGACATTGAAACTTCTGCCGATCATTACGGAAAGCAGCTTTGCAAAACAAACTGGAATCTTCACTGTCAAATTGACAGCAGTGCCTGCCATTCCTACTGAATAACGATATGTATTTTATAAAAAAACAAATATATAGATACTATATTGTTAAGAAACCCCCAAAAAAGGTGAGCAGGCATTCCATTGTTAAACCACTTCAGCCCAGGAAGATTTGGCTGCTCAATGACCAGGCCATTTTTTACATAACGGTACAGCGTCGCTTTAACTGACAATTGCGCGGTCGTTGGACGCTGTACCCAAACAAAATTGACGTCCCTTTTTTCCCAGAAATAGAGCTTTCTTTTGGTGGTATTTGATCACCTCTGCGGTTTTTATTTTTTGCGCTATAAACAAAAGAAGACTGTCAATTTTGAAAAAAACACAATGGGGGTTATTTACTAAAGGCAAATGCACTACAATACTACAATACTACGCTTGAAAGTGCACTGAAAGTGCACTTAGAAGTGCAGTCACTGTAGATCCGAGGGGGACATGCAAGGAAAATAAAAAACAACATTTTAGCTTGCACATGATTGGATGATAAAATCAGCAGAGCTTCCCCTCATTTCAGATCTACCCCTAAGATCTACAGTGACTGCACCTCCAAGTGCACTTTCAGTGCACTTGCAGTGCACTGAAAGTGCAAAGTGGATTTACTTTTAGTAAATAACCCCCATTAACTTTTACTTTTTGCTATAATAAATATCCCACATTAAAAAAAAAAAAATTTCCATAGGTTAGGCTGATATGCATTCTACATATTTTTGGTAAAAAAAAATTGCAATAAGCGTATATTGATTGGTTTGTGCAAAAGTTATAGTGTTTACAAAATAGGAGATAGATTTATGGCATTTTTATTATTTATTTTTTTTACTAGTAATGGCGGTGATCTGCGATTTTTATAGGGACTGCAATATTGCTGCGGACAAATTGGACACTTTAAGAAAAGGGGAGAGACATATACTGAGAAGATATAGAGTGCTGCACACCCCGATTAATGTCAAAAAGAAGAAGATATCCCCCGTGGGGCTTTAAAGCAGCAAAAAATTATGAAAATAATAAGTTGTAACTTGAAAGGGTTTTTTAATTAGCAGGACTTAACCGTAATGGTTAAAATAGGAGCTGTGCTACAGGAGATAATACAAATGAAGCTGGCACAAGTTTATACAATGATCAAGCGCTATAATGGGGTGATAATTCTGACGCGTTTCGACCCCGTTGGGTCATCTTCAGAGGATTGAGGCGCTGTGACAAAATTTACGTATTAGAGTTCATGGATGTGACCATAAAAATATAATATAATATATATATGTTTAAAAGTATAATTACCAATCACATTGTGTGTGATATCCACTTGGTGTGACTCCTTGTAAGACACGCAGGGACGAGTGAAGCCCCCCCTTTTCCCCTGCTGACGTGGTGGACGGCCGGGGACCCCTGTCGGGACCCGGTGGGGAAGACGTCGGAGAATTATAAGCTCAGGAGAAACTGCTCAAACACAATGTGATTGGTAATTATACTGTTAAACATATATATAATATATTATATTTTTATGGTCACATCCATGAACTCTAATACGTAAATTTTGTCACAGCGCCTCAATCCTCTGAAGATGACCCAACGGGGTCGAAACGCGTCAGAATTATCACCCCATTATAGCGCTTGATCATTGTATAAGCTTGTGCCAGCTTCATTTGTATTATCTCCTGTAGCACAGCTCCTATTTTAACCATTACGGTTAAGTCCTGCTAATTAAAAAACCCTTTCAAGTTACAACTTATTATTTTCATAATTTTTTGCTGCTTTAAAGCCCCACGGGGGATATCTTCTTCTTCTTTTTGACAAATTGGACACTTTTGACACATTTTTGAGACCATTGACAATTATACAGGGATCAGTGCTATAAAAATGCACTGATTACTGTATAAATGTCACTTGCAGGGAAGGGGTTAACACTAGGGGGCGATCAAGAGGTTAACTGTGTTCCCTAGGTGTGTTCTAACTGTAGGGGGGATGGGACTGACTAGGGGAGGAGGGGGATCAGTGTTCATACTTAGTATGAACACACGATCTCTCTCCTCTCCCCTGAGAGAACTGAGATTTGTGTGTTTACACACACAGATCCCAGGTCTCGCTCTGTCACAAGCAATCGCGGGTGGCGGCGGTCATTGCGCCTGCCGGGCACTTTCATCGGCTCCGGGCTGAGCACTCCTCCTACAGCGTCTTAAAGGGCCGACGTAGAGTTACGGCGACTCGCCCAGGGGAGCCAACCTGCCGCAGTAAAACTGCAGTGGTCAGTTGGGAACCGGTTAAGCTCTGTTAGAAGAAGAGTTAAGGATTTCAGATTCTAAGGAACATGTTGCAGGGCAAAACTTTCTCATTGCCTTTAAATAGCTGTGGTGTCTTATGGGATTAAAAATTGCAATTTTTAGAGATTAAGGAATACATATCACACAAAACTTTAAGGGACCATTACCCCCTGTGAGGATCAAATTCATGACCTTCAGATTATGAGACTGACATGCTACCTACTGCGCTAAGGAGGCATAGCAACTACTAGTCACAGATGGCTGCCACACATAGAAGTTGATAGTAACACTGTGTTTTTTCATTTTTGTGATTTTTTAAAAAAATTGCCCAGGTCCTGTTGGCAAGTATTCCATATAGTCTGGTGATTAGAATTCATGGTTTTCACCCAAGCAGCATGGGTTTGACTCCTGGTATGGGAAATTCAAAAAGTTGACCTGCATGCTCCTACTGCTTAAACCTCCAATGCTATTTTCCCTTGTAACCTCAAGTCATTTCCTCATTTTCAAACTGTTGAGTAACTATTGCTATGTCTAGATTGGTAGACCATATTTTGAAATGGGAGATACATTTCACATCGTTATAAGGTAACATTCATCAAGTGTTATTATTGTGTGGTGAGGAAAAACAATGAAATATCTGCAAAGACAAAGAGCCCAAACTTTTCACACACCAAAAGAAAGGCGTGACGCTGGGGAAGACCAGAAGGTTTAAACTGTTTAATTTACTTGTAGCAACCTCTAGTGTGCTTGAAGTGTACACAGATTTTTTTTGCTTAGTGTAGGTAAATTTGTGCAGGCTTGGCTGACAGCCAAGCCTGTCTGTGTTTTTCCTGGGTTGGGCAGAGATCCAGGGAGAGCTGGATGATGCAAAGTCAGCATCACTGAGACCTCCCTCCTACTTCTCGAACTTACTGAAAACTTCCAGAAGAATGGGAGGGAAGGTAAGGTGGAGCTGCCTGGAGTATTCTGAGGGCCCTGACCAATCCCCAACCTGGGCTGGCAGGGGTCAGGCCCCCTCAAATACTCTGGGTCAGCCCAGCTGGGGAGGAGAGTTTTGGTGGAAGCTAGAGATGGAGTGTTAGGCTGCCGTGGCCTTTCAGGGAGCTCCTCAGTCCAGGGCGTGACCTTGGGCCTGGGCTCGGGTGCAGACAGGACCCTCTTTAAGACACAAGGAGGTTTTCTAGCCAGGAGGCACAGGAGCAAGGAGAGGACAGTGGGAGAACACTTCTAGGCAAGTCTCCAGGAGGAACAGCCAAGAGGGCTGGTGAGTGACACACAGTCAGGAGGACTGGGAGGCACGCCTGAGAGAAGTGGGATGGTGCAGTCTGGGATGGGTGCAGAGCCAGTCAGGAGGACTGTGGTGGCACGGGCAGTGGAAAGGAACAGCTGCAGCCAGGAGGGCTGACAGTGCCTGAAGAGGTGGTACTGGGAGCAGTAGCCCCAGATAGGACAGCTAGCACCAAAGGCTTTTTTGATACACCGTAGGGGCCCGCGGTCCCTTCCTGCAACGGGCATTCATCCAGACCCAGTTGAGATAATGCTGAGTCTGAAACCTGTGCTAGCTTGTCCTTGGAATGATAATTTGCAAGCAAGTGTGTGCTGGATGTATAAGAGGATAGAATGTATATACTGGAATGTATATAGTTCAAGTCCCTACAGAGTTTCATCGATCAAATGGGAATCCCATATGCACCCTTCCCCATCCAAGTTTAATTCCCCTAAATAAAAAAACAAACAAACAAAGCTGGGAGGACTGATCCTTGTCTCTGAGTGACTGGAAATTCATGTGCCTGGCTGTGCAGGGTGGTAAACATACTCTTTTGTTAAAAATCCCTTTCATTTCGTCTGTTTACATTTTATTCCCTATGTTTTCTAAGTTCAGAGCAATGGAACACACATTATTGATTTCAAAGAACCTTAGTGGGCTTGATATAACATTGCTTTAGGAATCTGGACTTTCATTTCAAAGTGTATTGATGATTTGCCTATGTTTCTCTCTGCTCAATGTATAAGAAGCTAATAGAGATCATTAAAAAGTGTAAAAAAAAAAAAACAAAACAAAAAAAACATCAATGACAATTTTAGAAACCATCCTTCTTCGGCTTCCCTCAGCTAGAAAAATTAGACTAATCCACGTCAAAGCTGGCGATTCAACATTTGAATGCGGAGATAGAAGAGAATGATATTTTTTGCTTCCTTATGAGAAAAATCAATACTATGAAGAAAATAGATTTCACAGAAGGAATAGTTTAGTGAGGAAAATCAGTGAAATAAAGGAAAAGTAAAAGAGAATGGGATGAAATTGAAGAAGACCAAAAATATGGTGACCTTTTCTTTTCCTCCCTTTAAAGAATTTTACATAGTTGATATATGGAAAATACATCTGTTGTTCCAGAGGAGCTAAGGCCATTCACTGTGTCAAGGCAAAACAACATAGAAAACTCTACTGGATCCTGTGGGGGTAGGTTCTAGCATAGCTCCCAACTGTCCCTGATTTTGAGGGACTGTCCCTGATTTGGAGCAATGTCCCTCTGTCCCTCATTCCTCCTCATTTGTCCCTCATTTTGGTCTGATCTATATAGTTGTATATAAAATGCACTTTTTATCTATCAAAAAGTGTTTTCCAGCCCTAAACCTTTCATCTGATTACTAAATTGCTGCATTTGTAAATTCCAAATGTCAATATAAAGGAATAGTAGTGGTAAAAAAAAAGCACTTGTGGGTTTAACCAATCTTTTTTTTGTACAATTCTCCTTTAAGGGGGCATGGCAAGGGGTGTGTCCTATGCCTGCATACTTTTGCTGATAGGTGTCCCTCATTCCCATCTCAAAAAGTTGAGAGGTATGGGTTTTAGTACATTTCTAGTATTGCTCAATAAAAACAAACATAAAGACAATTTTGCATCGGTGAGAACAGGGAAAGCCTCAACAAACTACTGGCCAGTTTCTATCTGCCAGGCTGCCTAATAACGTTTAATGAATGTGTTGCTGCTAAAACTAACAGGAATTTATTTTTTTTTGGAAACTAAAATAAAAAAAGAACGCAAAGAAATGAGCCGCAAATAAAACACAGTTTGCCAAATGGGTTAAAAACCAGTAGTGATAGAAATGTAATAATAATAATAATAAAAACGAATGAAAATAATAATAATATTAATGATAAAAATAATACATCCTCATTAAAATATGGACCTAATGAGAATATATCAGTAAAATATCCAAAAATGAATGTGTACTTGAGCCATACACTATAAAATCTATTGTACAATCCCTGAACAATCCCACCCATCCTTACCAACACTGTGCATTATGAAGATAAACCAAAGCACACCAATCCATTAGCGTTCGATCCAAAGAAGACTATATTCATATTGTACTGTGCATGTGCAGCCTACAAGGTGGTCAAAGAATTGTATAGCTGCAGATTAGGGGTAATGGTCGCCTGCCTTCTTACATTACACTGTGTAGAAACAGCCTGCCCGGGAACCAGATTATTTACATCAACATCAATACTTTAACATAGCAATAAAAATGAAATAACCTTACCAGTCCAGAGCTATTTTTACACTTTCCTCAAATATGCTGAACTGTTGGTTAAAAATACACTGTTCTATAACACCACCTACAGTTTAGGGGAATCCCCTAAGAATGCTATTTAAAGGATTTGTGTGTTGTCAACGATGCTCTTGAAGAAGCATGAAAGGTCCATTTTGCCTGTATAGTATTTTTTTGAAAATTTGTATTGGTACATGCCCCCAGTGGAATCGCCCAGCTCCCTGTGCCTTTTTTACATTTGTTTTCCTAATACCTCTACACATTGCCAGAAATTACAAGTAGGATTTGCCACTAAGCTCATGTCTACTGAGCCTCCAATAAGATTTGCTGAACTCTCTTATAGTAGGACACCAAAGCACTTGGAACTGGATACGAAAATCAGGCCATACAGGAAAGGAGCATTGGACTTATGCCGCGTACACACGGTCGGACTTTTCGTCTACAAAAGTCCGACAGCCTGTCCGACAGACTTTCGACGGACTTTTGGCGGACTTTTGGCGGACTTGCGGCAGACTTTCTTACGAACGGACTTGCCTACATACGATCACACAAAAGTCCGACAGATTCGTACGTGATGACGTACACCGGACTAAAATAAGGAAGTTGATAGCCAGTAGCCAATAGCTGCCCTAGCGTGGGTTTTTGTCCGTCGGACTAGCACACAGACGAGCGGATTTCTGGGTCCGGTGTAGTTACGACGTAAAGATTTGAAGCATGTTCCAAATCTAAGGTCCGTCAGATTTGAGGCTGGAAAAGTCAGCTGAAAGTCCGCAGAAAGTCCGGGGAAGCCCACACACGATCGGATTGTCAGCCAGCTTTAGTCCGTCGGCGTCCGTCAGACTTTTGTAGACGAAAAGTCCGACCGTGTGTACGCGGCATTACATTTTCCTTACATCATAGGTTAGTTTGCAATTGCCAACTAGTACACGCAGTCATGGACAAAAATATTGGCACCCCTGCATTTCTGTCAGATAATGCACCACTTCGTCCAGAAAATTGTTGCAATTACAAATGTTTAGGCATTCTCATGTTTTATTTCTTTTGTTTGTATTGGTATGACACAAAAAAGTGGAGAAACAAAAAGCCAAATCTGACACATTCCATGCAAAACTCCAAAAATGGACTGTACAAAATTATTGGCACCCTCAATTTAATATTTGGTTGCACACCCCTTAGAAAAAAAAAACTGAAATCAATGCGTTTCTTACACCTCTCTACTGGAATTTTGGACTACTCTTCTTTCACCAACTGCTCCAGGTCTCTCAGATTGGAAGGGCTCCTTTTCCCAACTGCTGTTTTGAGATCTCTCCACAGGAGCTCTATAGGATTTAGATCTGAACTCATTGCTGGTCAGTTCAGTACTCTCCAGCACTTTGTCTTAAATCATTTCTGGGTGCTTTGGGTCATTGTCCTGCTGTAAGACCCATGACCTCTAACGGAGACCCAACTTTCTGACACTGGGCCCTAGATTGCACCCCAAAATTCCTTGGTAGTTTTCAGATTTCATAATGCCATGCACACAGTCAAGATATCCAGTGCAGGAAGCATTAAAGCAGCCCAAAAACATCAGTGAACCTCTACCATGTTTGACTGTAGGGTCTGTATTTGTTTCTTTAAAGACCTAATTTCTTTTTCTCAAAACAGAAGAATGATGGGCTTTACCAAAAAGCTGTCATTTTGTTTCGTCTGTCCAAGGCACATTCTCCCATAAGGATTTTGGCTTCCCTCAGATAAGTTAACAGGGAATAGAGGGGCAAACAGGCTATTGTATTTGGGGCTTTTTTTTCCTTCTTCTCTCCCTTTTTTATATTTTATTTTTTATATCCTTTGTTTTTCTAGTCTTTGGTCTTAGCCAAGACGCTACTTGGTTAAGGAAAATATAAAAGGAGAAATGATGTGGTCTACAGGGTAATCGCGTTAAAATATTACACAATTTAATGACAATACAGTATAGCAGTATTTTTAATAGCAAATTTTGTTAGCCATGGGATTGGCAAGTCATGATTGTGAGAAATGTTTTCTTGTCTTTTTTTGTGAAATAAAGAATTTATAAAAAGAAAAAGATGGCCTAGGTTATAAAAAGATTGGCAAAATCCTGAAACTGAGCTGCAGCACGGTGGCCAAAACCATACAGTGGTTTAACAGGACAGGTTCCACTCAGAACAGGCCTTGCCATGGTCAACCAAAGAAGTTGAGTGCAGGTGCTCAGAGTCATGTCCAGAGGTTGTCTTTGGAAAATAGATGTATGCAGGGCTTTTTTTCAGGAGGAACTTGGTGGAACTCAGTTCCACCACCTCTGGCTCAGATCCTTTGGTGCCTGCTCACCACAATCACTTGTAAACACAGAAGTCTGGTTTCTGTGTTTACAAGTGACAGCTCTGCACTCTGTATGTAATGCAATCCTCGTATTTAATGCCCCTTTAAGACCCTCCTACTGTTTTTGTGAAATTTGACTGAACACACCCATTATTTGATGTGATTTGGAGGGTGTGTATGTGTGGGGGGGGGGCGGTTTGTGGGGCCGTGGTTAAGTTCCAGCACCTATTGTTTGAGAAAAAAAGCCCTGGACGTATGAGTGCTTGCCAGCATTGCTGCAGAATTTAAAAGGAGGTGAGAAGTGTGACTTTATATGAAGCACACAGGAGCAGATAAATGAATTGGATGTATAAAAAACTTTTTATTGGTTCATAATATCATATAATTTCATATCTAAAAAATGTTTGCACATTATTATATATTAATACTCTTTACTATCCATTCCAAAGTGATATTATATAATGATTGACAATCCAGCAAAAAATTAATATATTTACAAACACATGGGGTAATTGATACATATACATATATACATACATACATAGCAGTTAATGTCTGTGCAAATTGTTGACCTAATAGGATATCTCTTGATGGAGATGAAATAAAAAATAATATATTGGAAAAGCGTCCATAAACAATAAATGTATTGAATCATAGGGGAATCTTGATGGCCCACAATTGTTACTGGATACGGTAGTGATCAGCTCAATGCATTTTGCGGCCTTATAGCCACTAATCACGAGCAGAACCGTAATGATTATCTATAAATAAGAAAGATAATTTATCTAAATGATCTAAAAAACTTAAAAAAAATAAAAATAAATGTAGAAATAAAACAAAATGATACTATAATATATAAATATAATATCCTATATTTACTATAATAAAATATATAAGTAAATATAGGATAGGAGAAACCCCTTTGTGTTACCTGAAACTTACAGACACATCTGCGTATTGGCGGAGCGGTATTGGGAATCGCAAGCCAGCCGAGGACATCATTCCCAGGAACTGAGGCGGCGTGCAGGGCGACAACAACCAACATAAACAACACCCCAAGTGGGTCAAAATTTATGAAGTGACACTAGTATATGCTTAATATGGTGACCCCAAGGGAAGGGACCTCTGTAAAAGAAAGTGTAACCAAAAAATATGTACAAATGTGTAAAAAATGAAGAGTGTGGATGAAAGGATAAGTGCAAAGAAAGGAAGGAAAAAAAGAAAAGGAAAAGAGGAGACAGAGAGTGAAAAGCTAGAAAAGAACAGAAAGTAAGGAAAGACCAAACTAAAAGTGAATCGTGGAGGTAAGTGTATACCTGTTGTGAAATGGATGGGAGCAATGATTAAATGGTGTGTAATGTTTCAAGGTGAAAAAATAAAATGGCATGTCCTGTGTGTAGGACCCAGCTAGGGGTGAGGTCCATATAAGGAGCGCCGCTACAGCCCAACCACCCAACATCACACTGGCGTGCAAAGTGGAAGGGAGGCACCATCACCTGGGCGGTTACGCCACCCGGGGATTAGCACCAAACCAAACTCCCCTGTATGCTAGCAGATGTGAATCACTCCGCCGGTGTTGCAGCACCACAAGGATGCTGCACGCCCGGCGTGTGAGACGTGGCGTCGATGAGCAGTGATGGTGGTCCCGCCCACCCCGCATCAATGCAAGGCAGAGGGAGAGAGGAAGCCCACAGTGCGCATTGCAGCTCCCAAAAGAGATGAGAAAGGCAATGGCTCAACAAAACAAAACCACAACCACCAATCAGCACATGTCGAGCAAATGATAAAAATTACTAAATGTGTGGAAAAATAAGCAGGGAATATCCTGTTCTATAGCAAAAACCTACTGTATAAAAGTAAATAGGGGCGTGGTTTGGCTCTGCTCTGAGCTGCCTAAACAGAGCTCTTCTGTATCATGGAGCTTTCTCTTGCTAAAAAAGGGACCAAACGAGCTGCCAATACACTCAAACCATGGAAAAGAACGACCACAATCCCATGGCTCACGGAGGCCTTAAAGACCCAGTCTCGAAATCAGCGGGCAATGGGAAAAGGCCATGCGGCCTCAGAGACAGACCAGGCCTGCCCAACCAACTCCCATGCAACAACACAGCAGGACAGCGGAGGCCCGACTGCTGCATCCACTTACTCTCACTCCTTATGTCTAACGGATTTCCAAGCGACAAAATATGTTGCCTGGTAAACTTCCCATTAAAAGAAGCAATCCACAGGAAAGCTAGAGAATGCAACTGAGTTTTGCTGAATGGAACGGAATTAAAACTTTTCCAAGACCTATCCACCATTACTCTCCAGTATAGGAGAGCCCAGCGCCCCCTGCTGGATCTACTCCGCACAAGAGGCATTCCATACAGATGGAAATTCCCCTTCTGTCTGTCTGCCAAGTGGAGAGACCACACAGCCCATCTCCGCACACCTCATGAACTACAATCATTCTGTAATACACTGACTATCCCAATAACTGGGGTTCCAGAGTGGTATAGTTCCTTTTCCATCTCAGAAACCTGGATTGAAGATTCCAACAACTGCACCCTAAAAGCACAGAGACACCACAGAAACAGAAACAACTCCTCATCTTCAAACCATACCCCAAACCGCAGAGGAGAAGACCCCAGGAGCCCAGGTCACCCCCAAGGAGAAGAGATCATATGGATACCTGCACTTAGAACTCACAGCTATCCCTCACAGACCACCCTTACTCACCAGAAATGAACTAAGGGCAATGTCCTTGCTGTACACCTTCGCTTTAACAACCAAATAAGTGTCTCTCTTAACCACAACTTTTTTTCTCCTCTCTGTTTTGCATTTTCTTGAATACAGACGCTAAGTTTCTATTTACCCAGCTACCCTTCCACAGTGCTTGCAAGAGGCCTTTTCTTCAAGAAGAACAGAACAATCCTCTTTGAACCGCAAAGCATCCAACACACCTTCTCAACCACCCAGAACTGTGCCATCCGCACCCACAGCAAGCATACATCTGATATCCTTGCTCTTTATAGTTTATTACCAGTAACTGCTATACAAACTGTCCACATAGCAACTATATGCCAGGCGACCTTTTTTCTTTTTTGTCGGGAAATCCTACTTTCACATATAGAGACTTGCTGGTTAATCACATAGATGAGAATCGTTCATGTTGCAAGTTAATGTTACATTACAATATTTGACGGTCATTCTAATAGTACAAAATAACTACTGCCAGTCATAGATATAAGATTCCAGCTCCTTTGATGTTTAGTACCCCTCGGTTACATAGGGTAACTACAAATATCTAATTTTTAGAATCATCCCATCAGGATCTATCTAACAGAAGATATTGGATGTAGGCAAATCTATTCCCTATATGTCTCCTTGGGGCACATCTCAAAGTTCAAATTTTATTTACTGATCTAATAAAAACCTAATTTTGTTAATACAGATATTATCAGTTACCTGCTTTACTAAACAGGTTAGCTTAAAAGGAAAATAAGACATGGGTAACATAATTGGAAAATAGAGAAATTACATGGTTTTAGGCCCAATCTATAATTTCTGTGTACTAAACGATAATTAATGTGACAACACTTTGCAGCACCCAAAAGTATAGAGCAAAGGTATAAATTAGGGAACAGGGAGGGAAAGGAAAAAGAAAAAAGAAAAATGAAGAGGAGAAACTATATAAGAAACATAAACGGTTCTAGAACTTATGACATTTTTTTCGTTTCTTTACCAGAACGTTAGAAATTTATCCTGTTGAAATAGCTGTAAGATTTAGACTGCGAATTTTATGTTTAAAGGGATTGGGAAATCCTCCCAACTCACCATCAGTCTCTAATATGCTATTCCCAAAGTTCTACTCCTAATTGTTGACCCTTACACGTAAGGCATGCTTAGGTTATATTACTCCCTGGTATCTGTTTCAACATTAGATCACTCACACCAGTAACCCCAAGAGGTCCAATGATCAAGTCAAGTCCAGCACTCCCACCAAAATCAAAATAAATAAAAACATATCCCATCTCATTTAACCCAACACACACTTTGCATTGAAAATTCCCTTCTTTAAAGCTGTATAAGCACAGCTCCAAAAATGCAGGATCCTGTTTCCCATCACACTCAGCATAACCCCGAACCCACTCAGAGGGAAAGATTATTCCTCTCTGGCCCACCTGGATTTAGTAAATCCATCTGAAAGAATAGCTGGATTATTAACCCCCACCCCCTTACCTAACAACTCCCTCTCCACAGAACTAAAACCTAACATTCCTTCCCTAATTTTCCCCTCTTCTTCCCCCCTAAAAAAAACAACTCCCCTCTTTTCACCCAGGCAGCCCTCTCTCTCATTGTTACCCCCGTAGGAGCTGCTGGGTAGTTCATTCCTATTCGCTAGTGTGGTTCTATTACCTCCCTTCCTTGAACTGATGACACAGCAGACAGTCTTAAACAGATAAACTTGAAGCTTTATTCTTTTCCATTGGTGCATAGCTGAAAAGAATGTGTGATATCTACAAGCTGTATCCTCAAGAAGTATGAGCTGCCTTTATAAACTTGGTTCATGTTAAGGTAGTTATAACCTTTTGCCTTGATAAACCGACAGTGCCCCTCTGAAAGACACCTTGGGTCTCAGATTTTTAAGAAGTGTTAGGCCTCACCTGCCCACCTTGACTTCCGCAATCCTCCCTGGTCGGTTCAGGAAAAGTCAGAGATAGCCCCGATCTACCGCATCCTCTTGACAGTCACTTCCTGCTTCACATGTTCAGAGCCATCCCATACGGTAATGTCTGATCCATGACTCCTGGAAATTCTTTAAGTGTCTTTAGCCACCTCCTTTCCCACATGGCACGCTCCTCTCCCCCATGGCACACTCCCCTCCTCCATGGCACACTTCTCTCCCCCTGAGGGGATAGAACCCTAGGCTGCACCAACTTCTGCATGATGTCTTCTTCTGCAAATCTTTTCCCATCAGCCAGACTCTTTTGAGCATGTGACCCACAGTTTATATGAGCCTGATAGCCCCTGCCCACTCAAATTAATGATTGGTTCAGGGTAGCCCATACAACTAACTGTATCCTGTTTCCAATTTACCTTCCCTCCAGCACCTCTCACTGGACGAATAAGGCATCACTCTCAACAGAATGCAGGTGGTCACACCCCCAATTCTACTCTGTCATTTTTCCCAACCAAAATAAACCCAACCAGGCTTAAACCAACATGGTAATGCACTGGAATTTTTACCTAACA
The DNA here is from genome assembly GCF_042186555.1 of Aquarana catesbeiana. Classification (NCBI taxonomy): domain Eukaryota; kingdom Metazoa; phylum Chordata; class Amphibia; order Anura; family Ranidae; genus Aquarana; species Aquarana catesbeiana. The sequence goes on from NC_133326.1 coordinate 676,640,948, forward strand.
CTAACCTTCACTAACTAGTTAGCACACACCTAAGTAGGTGGGCGCTACATAAATAAAAAAAAAAACAAAAAAAAAACCATCTATATTATATCTAGAAAACCTCAGCTTGACACAGAACACGCTGGTAGCGTGTTTCCACCCCTACATCATAAACGCTTCATCTGTACCCATCATAATATGACTTCATCAAATTCACACCCCACTCCTCTCTCGCTGAAGATGGCCACTATTAATGCCAAAGGCCTAAAAATTCCCGGAAAGAGATCCCAAACCAGGCTTAAACCAACATGGTAATGCACTGGAATTTTTACCTAACACTAACCTTCACTAACTAGTTAGCACACACCTAAGTAGGGGGGCGCTACATACACCCCCTCCTGAAAACACAACTGTCCCCAGTTGTGGAAAAGGAATCCATAGCTAGAGAACAGTTTCCCCACCTAACACAAGGCATCTCATATGTCCAGGTGTGTAGTGCTGTGTAGGTATCACAAAACTTTACAATGAAAGAACATATAACAATGTTTTACAGTTTCCACAATATGAATATGATCTAATCTATTGATCCCTACCACTATGTCTCATCCAAAGAGAACCAAGCCACTGCTCTCGGAAGAGTAATGCTTTGGCTACTCTAAGCCTTCATCTGTGATCTTCAGTAAGTTCAAATGCCGTCTCTCCAACGATACCTGTAGAAAAACACAGAGCAGACATCCTATTCTATATTCTAACTACCACAAGCATGTTGTTGGCATGGGTAACTCTACCAGGACTACCATCCCCTCAAAGTAGACACGCCAGGGCAATTGCATTCTAGTCCATGAACCACATACTTTCCGAGTGACTCCAACGGGAGTTTATAACGTTGAACTTTTGAAACAGCAAAGGGACTGACAGGAACAACAATGGGATAGTGTTTATGCTGGCCAAACAGGCACTGAAATTGTTTTCCTGTGAAGGAAGTCCAGGGGATAGCCCAACCTAACCCGTCTGCGCACTTGCAGTTCAAGGCTTAGTCCAACATACCTGTGATAACACCCTACAGGTAATACCGAGGGTCCGGCAATCATATCCATGTGTCTCCTTCCCCTTTAACTGAAATTGAAAAACTCCTGGTATGCTGACCAGGTTTCTGAACCAGAACACGATTTTTATAAATGGCCCGTCCCTGCCATTCTCTGAAAATGTCCTGGAACCTCACCCACATTGAATGGTCAGGTGTCCTTTGGGGCTTAGGTACCTGCAAATAGTCCCAAATAAGGTCCCTTTCCCATTGTTCCCGGGAAGCTTCCACAATGTCCATAATTTTCTGTGAAACATAAGGGTAATCTAACCCATACTCTTGTGCAACCCTCTTTTGAATGTCCCTTGTGGAACCTTGATAATCTTGGTAGTTCCTTAGGCTTTCCTCTTCCAGGCAACACACAAGAGTCTGGGGCCTTAACAGCCCTTTGCTGGCATTTAGGTACCCGTTTGTGCAATGCGTCCGTGGACGTCTTGTTTAGGAGTGTTGGGGGTGCTAAGAAGGTGGCAATAGCACTCAATGAAGTGGAGCTCTCCACATACCACTCCTCCTCATCACTGGAACCACCTTCCTCTGGAGAGGACCAGACAAACAAATGTTAAAGAGATCCTTACCTCTCCAGCACTTCTGGGGGAACCCCAATCTATGGCCCGGCCCTTGCTTCCCCTGCCCAGCTCACCTGAGAGATCACGCTCTTCCACTAGTGGCTCCCTCTGGACAGGTTCAATGAGGGGCTTAATTGCACAGGTCGGCATTTCAGGGAGGTTTCCCGGGGCTTGCTCAATTACTCTAACAACCCCTGGATCCCCGACCACACCACAGGCCTCCCCTACGGATCCTACCTGGACCTCCGGCGTTTCTGGTTTTAAGGACTCTGGACGGAATTTCCCCGCTGTACTTCCAGTGGTATCTCGGCCTTCTCCGGCCCTCTGGAGGTTTGAGGCTTGCAGCATGCAGAGTCCGGTGGCACTGTCCACGTGGTAGTAGCTTAACTCCTGCTGTTCAGATCCCATCCGCGTTAGCTGCAAGCTGCAGTGGCCACACCAGGCCCAAGCGGTGACTCCCATGGTGGGTTTCAGATCAGACACAGTCTCTCCACTCCATCCACTACTCCCAACACTAGCCCACCGGTAACTTCCAGGCGGATGCCGGTGTCTACAAGGATCCGTTCCTGCAGTTCAGTATATTGCTGCATGGCCGCGGGCTGGTAAAATGCCATGCCATCTTCCACTGCTGAGAGCACAACGTGTGTGACGCTGGTAAACTTTCCTCTGGGGCGTGACTCCACCCCCTCCTCTCGCTGATCCAGCGCACAAGGAACTGTAGCTCTTCATTTCTATCATGCACGCCGGCGACCCCTGGTGGCAGGCACAATAGAATTGCAAGTTAAACAACAAATACTGTTTCACAGTGAAAATGTTTCCCTGCGATGTCCCAACTGTAAGAGAAATGGTCCCTGCATAATCTCCGGCCTCACCCCCCCTGTCCATGTTTCCAAGGGCAACAGCGACATCTACAACTCCCTCCACATTTTCAACCGTGTAGCAGGATAATTTTAGCAAACAGTGGCGATGCTGGTGCTATCCCCACGCCAGGCATCTCTGTACAATGGCAAGGTGCCGCCTGCAATGGTCCCTTGGGACTATCCAGGATACAGTCACTAATTTGCCGGTTACTGTCTGCAAGGTTGCTAGGGGTAACAGACTAGCAGAAAAGGTAAAATCTCGGTGGAACCTCCATGTAGCGCACTACTCCCGTAGGAGCTGCTGTTTAGTTCATTCCTATTCGCTAGTGTGGTTCTTGTACCCCCCTTCCTTGAACTGATGACACAGCAGACAGTCTTAAACAGATAAACGTGAAACTTTATTCTTTTCCAGTGGTGCTAAGCTGAAAAGAATGTGTGATATGTACAAGCTGTATCCTCAAGAAGTATGAGCTGCCTTTATAAACTTGGTTCCTGTAATGGTAGTCATAACCTTTTCCCTTGATGAACCAACAGCACCCCTATGAAAGACACCTTGGGTCTCAGATTTTTAAGAAGTGTTAGGCCTCACCTGCCCATCTTGACTTCCGCAATCCTCCCTGGTTGGTTCAGGAAAAGTCTGAGATAGCCCTGATCTACCGCATCCTCTTGACAGTCACTTCCTGCTTCACATGTTCAGAACCATCCCATACGGTAATGTCTGATCCATGACTCCTGGAAATTCTTTAAGTGTCTTTAGCCACCTCCTTTCCCACATGGCACACTCCTCTCCCCCATGGCAAACTCCTCTCCTCCATGGCACACTCCTCTCCCCTACATGATGTCTTCTTCTGCAAATCTTTTCCCATCAGCCAGATTCCTTTGAGCATGTGACCCACAGTTTATATGAGCCTGATAGCCCCTGCCCACGCAAATTAATGATTGGTTCAGGGTAACCCATACAACTAACTGTATCCTGTTTCCAATTTACCTTCCCTCCAGCACCTCTCACTGGACGAATAAGGCATCACTCTCAACAGAATGCAGGTGGTCACACCCCCAATTCTACTCTGTCATTTTTCCCAACCAAAATAAACCCAACCAGGCTTAAACCAACATGGTAATGCACTGGAATTTTTACCTAACACTAACCTTCACTAACTAGTTAGCACACACCTAAGTAGGTGGGCGCTACATAAATAAAAAAAAAAAAAAAAAAAAAAAAAACATCTATATTATATCTAGAAAACCTCAGCTTGACACAGAACATGCTGGTAGCGTGTTTCCACCCCTACATCATAAACGCTTCATCTGTACCCAACATAATATGACTTAATCAAATTCACACCCCACTCCTCTCTCGCTGAAGATGGCCACTATTAATGCCAAAGGCCTAAACATTCCCGAAAAGAAATCCCAAATTCTCAGAGAATGTCACACACTCAGAGCAAACATAGTATGTATTCAGGAAACTCACTTTCTAACATATAAAACTCCTAGATTCTCAGATAAAGAATTTCCCCAAGCTTTCCACTCAACAAACAAAGAATCTAAAACAACAAAGGGAGTTTCCAACCTCATTTCCAAAAACACACCTTTCCAAGTGACAGACTCGCTGTACGACCCGGAAGGAAGATACTTATTCCTCAAAGGGATGATAAAATCTAGGCCTGTCACAGTCGCCAACAGCTATGCCCCTAACACCAAACAAGTTGCTTTCTTTTGAAATATTGGTAACCTTTTGTCCTCCTTTTCAACAGGTATTCTAATTCTTGGAGGGGACAATGTTCCTCTTAACCCGCTTTTTGAAACATCCTCAGGTACCTCAGCCACCTCAGCCATGCCCTACAGAGCCTTAAAACAAATCAAACTACAACTCCAAAGCCTTATGCTGCATGATACATGGAGAACGCTGAAGCCACAAGGTAAAGACTACATGTACTTCTCATCTCTACACCAAAAATACTCACAAATTGATTACTTCTTCAGTTCCCAAACTGACATACCCCTACTAAAAAAGACCACAATAGAGCCCATGACAATCTCCGATCATCATCCGATTACCATCCTTCTAGTCTTCCCAGAAACAAGTTCTAGGACAAAAACATGGAGACTTAACCCCTCCTTACTTAAAGACCTAGTGAATATAGAACATTTCTCAACCTGTATCAATGACTACTGCACACTCAATGACAGGCCAGAAACATCTACCCTAACTCAATGGGAAGCACATAAATGTGCCATCTGAGGGGAACTCATAAAAATCGCCTCCAAAATTAAAAAAGAACGTCAATCTAAAATTTCATCGCTTATGTCCCAAATACGTTTATTAGAAGCAGCACACAAACAGAATATAGCATCCAAAACATACCAAGACCTAACCCAAGAGGGACTACTTCTCCTGGAAGAATTAAACATTAAAACCAAAAGACAATACATACTAAGACCCAAAATCTATTACGAACAGGGAAATAAAACTGGCAGATTCCTGGCCAGAGCAGTTCAAAACAAAAAATGTAGCGCCACTATACAGCATATAAATGATAATCAAGGAATCTTGCATACATCTAACGAGGCTATAGCCCACCAATTTGAAAAATACCATTGGACACTATACAACATACCATCCAACTACAATTGCCCCCATAACTAAGACACAAGAAAACGGATCATCCAAAATTTCCTTTCAAAATATGGTCCACCCCGATATCTACGGAGACGGCCCAAAAATTAAATAATCCGCTTTCTGGAGAGGAATTTGAAAATGCTTTGAAAGAAATGAAAGTAGGGAAAGCCCCAGGCCCTGATGGCTTCTCACTACAATATTTTAAAACTTTTAAGGACATACTAAAACCTAATTTCCTCGCCGCCTTCTGCTCCTTTGATTCCAGCACGCAGGCCCCCTCACAAATGCTAGAAGCACATAGAGCAGTTATTCCAAAAGAAGGTAAAGATGCTTCTTTAGTAAAGAACTATCGCCCCATATCACTCATCAATGTTGATGTAAAAATATACGCTAAGATCCTCGCTAATCGCTTACTTCCTCTTCTCCCCTCCCTAATCTCACTCGACCAGGTAGGATTTATACCTGGAAGAGAGGGTAGAGACAACACCATCAAAGCCCTAAACATTCACCATTGGCTCAATTCATGCAATAGACAAGGCTTCTTCCTCTCCCTGTACGTGGAAAAGGCATTTGACAGAGTGGCCTGGGACTGTATTGACTTGGTCCTCACAGCTATTGGTATACCAAATGTAATGCAATCTTATATAAGAGCTTTATACTCTTCACCCACTGTCAGGGTTTGTGCCAATGGCCACCTGTTAAATGCCTTTCAACTCCATAACGGCACCGGACAGGGCTGCCCTCTCTCCCCGATAAACTTTGTACTTACTCTTGAACCCCTGCTCAATAAAATACGACTCAACCCTGACATCAAAGGCATTACAATTAAAAAACATAAGCTTCCGGCCTTTGCCGATGATTTCCTACTCTTTTTATCAGACCCACATATCTCAATACCAAACCTTCTAAAATACTTAAAGCACTTCCAAACATTCTCCAACCTAAAGATAAAGTATTCTAAATCTAATGCATTAAACATAACATTACCACCAAAAACAGTCGCACAATGCCAAAAGAACCTTCCCTTCAACTGGGCCATAAATTCAATTACATATCTTGGAATTAAAATACCAAAATCCCTCTTAAACCTTTTCCAAGATAATTTCACCCCAGCTTTAAAGGAAACTAAGGAAGATTTAAAAAGATGGGACGTTCTTAACGTGTCTTGGTTTGGCAGGGCCTCACTCAAAATGACAATTCTTCCATGATTCCTGCATTTACTACAAACCATCCCAATACAAATTCCCATCTCTTTTTTCAACTCCTTTAGACAAGCCTGCTCCTCCTTTTTTTGGAGAAACAAACCACCAAGAATCAAATTTGACCACCTCACCCTCCCAAAAGATAAAGGAGGAATAGCTCTCCCTGATTTACGTTGGTATTATTGGGCAATACACCTAACCAGGATAGTGGATTGGAACATCCATCAAGCTGTAAAAGACTGGGTCACACTAGAACACTCCATTACCCCCCCAAACCTTGAGATCCCTACCATGGATACACCCACATCACATACACACCCAAACCAAACATCACCCTCTAATAGGCCCCACACTGGCAATATTCAAAAACGCAAATAAGGCAACAAATCCCACTCCGTGGCTGAGCCCGCTAACTCCAATACGTGGCAACCCTGACTTCCCTCCTGGTACAAACGACAACTTTCTTGTTCATATTTGGCCCCACAGAGACATACTAGCAAACCAACTCTTCAATAGAGGAAGAGTTTTCCTAACACTGGAAGACCTAAATGTTAAATTATCTCCCAAGCACATCCCAAGATGGACATAACTGAGACATTTCTTGACCAGAAAAGCCACTACACATCATTGGACGAGAGACTTAACCACTCTGGAGGAACTATGATCCAAAAAATCCCCCCAAAGACATCTCATATCTGCCCTCTACTTGTCTCTTTTCCAAGATAGTTCAGCGTTCTCCAGCAAGGTGTTCACTACTTGGGAACAGGATCTAGATATTAAAAACACAGACTCCGAATGGGAACTAATCTGTACATATATCCATAAGGGCTCCCTCAATGTAGCTATCCAAGAATGCGGTTATAAGATCCTTTCAAAATGGTATAGAACCCCCTCACTGCTCCACAAATTTTTGAGTTCTATCATAAATAGTTGTTGAAGCTGTGATACAGAAGAAGGAACTATGCTTCATATTTGGTGGTCGTGCCCTGTGATCCAGACTTTTTTGGAGGACAGTCCACGACACCATCATCTCATCATCTTATCATTATCAGTTTACTTTCTCCATCACACCACCATCCCTAAGAGGCGTTATCTCAAGTCACTTAACATGTTTATGATAAACGCAGCTAGACAATGCATTCCATGTCATTGGCGATCTCCATCTGCCCCAACGAAAGAGGAGTGGTACCGCAGACTTAATAACATAGAACAAATTGAAGAACTTATCAGCATCTCCCACCAAACACTACCCAAATTCACATCAACACAGTACAGTTGGCAACAATTCAAGACTACAGATGCATACTCCATGAATAATGGATAACACATTCATCACTCTATAACAAGAACCCCAAAAACTATTCTTCCTGACAGGTCCACGTCAGGTCCCTAATGTATTCCTTTTGGATAAATGGGACTTACATACCCACATCATAATGTAATACTACTTCTCCAGCTATTCCTCATCAACCTCAACTGAGAGAGAGGGTGGTCTGGGAAACCTCCCCCTTCCCCCAACCCTTACCTCCCCTTCTTATATCCTCCCCCCATCCCTTTCCCTCTCATATTCTTCCTTTACACCCTCTATCCCCTCATTCCCTCTTTATCTTTCTAAAACCACACACAATTAAATCTGAATCGAAAATTAATTAGTTTCAAACATTCCTTCTACATCATAACGATAAGCACAAATACCTTATATTTAAACTTGACCCACAATGAATCACGCCTTAGTGAGGAATAACTTTACTCACGCCTTTAACAGTTTTGTTATAATAACTCATATCTTGCCTCATTTTTTTTCTGTCTCATATATGCTAATTTCAGTCCTAGGATAATTCATGTGATTTACTGTTCTACCAGTTACTCCCTAACTGTTCTTTTGTTAAAATGTATTTCTGTACGTTTTATATACTTCAATAAAAATTTTATGGAAAAAAAAAAAATTGTGTGTGGTTTTAAAAAAAAAAAAAGTAAATAAATAAGGACTAGGAGAATGGTCAACTAAAAAACAGCCATGTGTTGTCCAAAATAATAAGGTATTTTTATACTGCCGTGTGCCTCCATCCTTAATTTTATAGCAAGAAAAAGGGTTTTGGGGATTTTATATGAAGCAGAGACCTGTTAGGTCCTCTGCTTCCATCCTGGTTCATTATTTAAAAGGAGGCGAGAAGTGCCATGGGAGCAGATAAATGAATTGGATGTATAAAAATCTTTTTATTGGTTTATAATATCATATAATTTCATATCTAAAAAAAAATTTGCACATTATTATAAATTAATACTCTTTACATTCCATTTGAAATTGATATTACATAATGATTGACAATCCAAAATCTGCTCCCATGTCCCTGCTTCATATAAAGTCCCAAAAAACCCTTTTATTGCTGCAGAGGTTGAAGGGGTGGGGGGTCAGCTTGTCAGAAATGCTATGGAAATGTTTTTTTATGGGATTAAGTTCATTTTCATGGCAAACAGGGACTTTTCAAGTAATTGCAATTCATCTGATCACTCTTCATAACATTCTGGAGTATATGCAAATTGCCATTATGAAAACTGAGGCAGCAGACTTTGTGAAAATTAATATTTGTGTAATTCTCAAAACTTTTGGCCACGGCTGTAGTCTTATAGGGCGTACACACGGTCGGACTTTGTTCGGACATTCCGACAACAAAATCCTAGGATTTTTTCTGACGGATGTTGGCTCAAACTTGTCTTGCATACACACGGTCACACAAAGTTGTCGGAAAATCCGATCGTTCTGAACGCGGTGACGTAAAACACGTACGTCGGGACTATAAATGGGGCAGTAGCCAATAGCTTTCATCTCTTTATTTATTCTGAGCATGCGTGGCACTTTGTCCGTCAGATTTGTGTACACACGATCGGAATTTCCGACAACGGATTTTGTTGTCGGAAAATTTTATCTCCTGCTCTCCAACTTTGTGTGTCGGAAAATCCGATGGAAAATGTCCGATGGAGCCCACACACAGGGTCGGAATTTCCGACAACACGCTCCGATCGGACATTTTCCATCGGAAAATCCGACCGTGTGTACGGGGCATTACAGTTTGTGTTTTTTTCATTTCATCAATAGTGTCACAAAGCTGTATGCTAGGGTGCACATTCAAGTTTCCAAACAGGCAACATGCTTGCCCACACACAAATAACAATCATATATGGCCATCTGACCAGAAACTTTAAGGCCTCATGAATAATGAATGTTTTTCTTGTTCAAAGTTTTTTATTGAAATTCAACAGGCAATATTTGTGCGACATGTAGCAATAAGAATTATACAGGTTTTTTTTCTGCGACATATGCATTACAACAGGCAACAGGAACATATCAAAAACAAAATGTCCAGAGGATATTCCTCGCAGAGATATTTGTGGACATAATATATCTGTTTTGATTTATAACTAAAGAGAAATTAAAACAAAAACAAAAACTAAAGTTATATTCGTTTGCTCGAAAAGTAAATCTGCGAGCATGTGCAGAGTCAGAATCTGGCAATCGTTTTGTAAATTGTAGAAAACATTACCAGTGATGTATCTGGAGGAGAAACATTAAGTAGAAAAGGTAGAGTGAGGATAAAGGTAGGAAAAGAAAAGGTAGAAAGAGACTAGAGGTAAGGAGTGGAGAGGAGAGGGATGGTCGGGGGGACGCACAAACCAAAGAAGTACCTTTAAGTCTGTCTAATGTTGTTGTGACCAGATTAGGGTTTTAGAAGTTGTTTATCGAAGTCCGGGGGTAAAAAGTGTTCAGCCCAAGAATTCCAGATTTTAAGGTGTTGGGGAATTCTATCAAGTATTGTTGCTTCAATTTTACTGTGGATCATAGCTTGAGTGACCCTGTTTTTGACTTCAGCTAGAGCGAGTTTTGGGGTTTTCCAGGCCCTGGCTATCGTCTGTTTGGCTGCTGTCGTGAGCTGAAGGAGAAGGCGGGTCTGGGATCTGGTGAAATCCGAGGGGGTAAGATTCAGCAATGCAACAGCCAGGTCAGGATCAATGGGATGTTGAAATAAGGTGGAGGCCATACGGAATGTTGCAGCCCAGAATTCCTGTACTATTGAGCAGGTCCACCATATATGTATATGGGTACCCCGTTCGTTACAGCCACGGAAACAAGTAGCAGGATAATTTGGGAGAAATTTGAAGATCCTGGCAGGAACCAAGTACCATCTCATGAGTACTTTGTAGTTCGCTTCTTGAGCTATTACATTGTGGGATGATATTTTCGTATTGGACCAGATATCAGACCAGCTCTCTGCATCAAGATCCAATGAAAGGTCTTTGGACCACTGCACAGCATAAGAGGGAAGGTTGGTTGGGGGAGAGGTCAGATGAGTATATAAGAGGGAAATTAGTCCCGGGGCATGAGGATCAGAGTTGCAAATCCCTTCAAAAATGGATAGATCATCTAGTGAGGTGTGTGTGCCTATAGTTGTACGGATAAAGTGAGCTATCTGTAAATATCTAAAAACTTCTGTAGGGTGAATGTCAGCATGGTTTTGTAGCGAAGAGAACGTCTTAATGGTAGATCCAGAAGCAAAATCGCATATGCGGTATAGTCCCGCCCTAAGCCAGATTTGAAACGATCTTGGGTTGATTTGGGACAGATAAAATTTCGGGTGTTCCAGGAACGAGAGTAACAGGGAGTGAGCAGATTGTAATTTGAATGGGCCTCAGAGTTTATCCCACAACTTAAGGGAGTGTCCTGTAATGGGGTTACTGATTGGACCTCGCGTTGAGGGGGGCAGCCATAATATGTTAAACACTTTGAGGCGGTGAAGGTCTATGGCTTCCAAACTAACCCAAAGTGGAGTTTCATTTTTTGCATAGTATAGAGTTATCTGGGCTAGCTGAGCAGCATGATAATATCCCAAAAAGTTAGGCAGACCCAACCCCCCCTTGAGTTTACTACGAAGTAATATAGCTTTAGCTACCCTAGGTCTAGTGGAGCCCCATATATATTTGGACACTCTTGTCTGAATAATGCGGTGGTAGTATGAGGGAATAGGGATCGGAAGGACTCTATATAAATAAAGTAGTTTTGGCAGCATAGACATCTTTACAGCCGCTATCCGGCCTAGCCATGAGATACATATCGGGCGCCAAGATTCTAATAGGGTTGTTATGTGCTTTAACATAGGGAGGTAGTTGGCTCTAAGTAGGTGGGCCGGGTCGCTAGTTAGCTTGATACCAAGGTAGGCTATTGTGGTTGTAGACCAGGTGAAGGGGAAGAATTCTCGTAAATGTTCTAGTTCTGAGTGTGGTAGGGACACGTTGAGGGCCTTAGATTTGGATTGGTTGACTTCCAATCCTGATATTAGAACAAATTTGTCTAAAAGGTATATTAGGTTCGGGAGTGTGGTTCGTGGAGAGGTGACAAATAGTAGTGCATCATCGGCAAATAGGCATAATTTATGTGATGTAGAGGCTATATCTAAGCCTTTAATATTTGGATTTGCTCTAAGGAGAGCTGCTAGTGGTTCAATCGCTAATGCGAGCACTAGGGGGGAGAGGGGGCACCCTTGTCTTGTACCCCGTTGTATCTGAAAGCAGTCCGATCGGTATCCTGAATATTTAACATATGCTTGCGGTTGATTGTAAAGGGAGTCTACCCATTGTAGAAAGTTAGGGCCAAATCCCCATCTTTGTAGTATATAGCGGAGGTAAGGTCAAGAGACTGTGTCAAACGCCTTACGAATATCAAGAGAGAGAAGATGCATAGGGATTTGGCGTGTTCGAGCTAGGTGTTGGAGCAGAATGACACGACGGATGTTATCACTGGCCTGACGTTTTGGGATGAAGCCTACTTGGACTTTGTGTATAAGGCCACCTATAATTGGGTTGAGGCGTAACGCCATAATTTTGGCTAGGATCTTTATATCCAGGTTGAGTAAGGATATGGGCCTGTAATTGGACCACAGAGAATTGTCTGTGTTAGGCTTGGGTATCATGGAGATGATGGCTGTCAACTTGTCTCGACCAAAAGAGTGTTGTTTAAGGAGGGCGTTAAAGGTGTTGGTGAGAAGGGGGGCTAGGATGGGAGCAAATTTTTGGAAGTATGAACTAGAAAGACCATCGGGGCCTGGTCTTTTGTGTGGTTTAAGAGACTTTATAGCAATAAGGACTTCTTCGGACATAACGGGACATTCCATAGACTCTCTATTGGCCTCTGATAATTTCGGAAGTGTGATGTTTTGAAACAATACCTCAGCTTGTGTCGCCGAGAAGGTACGTGTTGGGGTATATAATTCAGCTAACTTTCTGCGGAATTCAGAGAGCACCTTCACCGGGTTACTCGTGAAATTATCCTTGGCCAGTTTGAGTCTGATGGGATTGTGTACCCTTTCCGGTCGACAAAGTCTCAATGCAAGGAAGGTATCTGGCTTATTGGCTTTAGTATAAATTGTGTGGTTGGATCTGCGAATGGCTTTGTCTGCTGATTATAATGAATGTTTTTAATGCTGCTCTTAGCGGTGCCTAGTGGGGTTTTTTCTGCCTCTAAAGGCCACTGCCTGTTAGCCTATGGGGTAGATTTACTGTTCTAAAGCTGGAGCACTCAGAATATGGTGCAGCTGTGCATGGTAGCCAATCAGCTTCTATCGTCAGCTTGTTCAATTAAGCTTTGACAATAATACCTGGAAGCTGATTGGTTCCTATGCAGAAGTGAGCCTGATTTTGCACCCTCCAACTTTAGTAAATAAACCCCTATGTGTCCATGCACACCTAGGCTTTTAAAGGAATTTAGAGGCAGGGGCATTTAGAGGCAGAAAAAAAAATACCCATTGCTTATGTGTCCAGAAACAGTGGTATTTTGGCAGAAAAAAAATGCCTGACACGCCTAAACTCACCAGAATGCATGATAACATTAGGTGCATTGTGCACTTGAGTGGTAATTTGTTTAAATGGCCAGAATAAATTATCCTGGCCAATTAAATTAATTAACGCCAAAGAACTGGACGCGCTTAAATGTGTTACGCGCGATTACAAGCATCAAGCATTCCTCCTGCCAAAACTCCACTGCCAGGAGGAAAGGCATCTAGAAAAGATGGCCAAAGTGTCTAGTGTGCATGTGGCCTTAACTTCCAGACCTACAGTGATGTTCGAACACCAAAGGTGGGTTTATGAGTAAAGCATCTGTAGTTTTACACTATGGTAATTTACTAAAGGAACAGAGACTGTTCACCTAACAAAGTAAACTGTGCAATGTGTACATTTGTGGGCAAGATGAAGCTGTGTCCGCTCTAAATACCCAAGCCTGTGCTAAAAATAGAGATGCATGATTCATGATTAATGCATCTTCTCTGTTTGGAGAATTGGTACAATAAATTAGATTTAAAAAAAATTATTTAGAAGCTGTATAATAAAAAAAAACTGATGACCCTGACGTGATTTGAACACGCAACCTTCTGATCTGGAGTCAGACGCGCTACCGTTGCGCCACAGAGTCACATGGTAACTTTATGCACATTATTTGAAGACATTTATCATGCCCTCTGTCCTTGCTCTTAAAGAGAACATTTGTTATGTAGACAAGCAGCAATTCAAAGAGCTTCCAGTGGTACTTATTTATAGTTGTTTGTAACTTTATTTCATAGTTTATGAAAAACCCAGCAAACTCTGGCTGGTTAGCACAGTACTAATTTCTTCAAGGTTTTCGGTTGGATCTCTATACAAGCTATGTAAATTCTTGAAGCTAACTTTTTTTATACTGTAATATTTTTAACCCTTTTCTCCTAATGCTTTAGAGGAGCAGGAGGTAGTAGTTTGGTGACATCCTCCTCCATAACCTCGGACAAAATTGGTTTCTGTCTCTAGAAATACAAGATCTCAGACAACGATTTCCTTGCCTACATGCTTCTCCTCTTTGGATATTTGTGAATGTGACCACACAGAAAAAGAAATCATTAGTTTCCAGAAAGGAATTATCCCTTGTCAGTTTTTTACTTTAAAAAAGTTCTAAAATTTTGGTGCTGCCTATCACCTTGACGAGGTGGCCGAGTGGTTAAGGCGATGGACTGCTAATCCATTGTGCTCTGCACGCGTGGGTTCGAATCCCATCCTCGTCGACAGGGAATGTTTTGTTCCTATTTGATCTTCTGATTCTATGTTACCATATAACAGCTTGCTTGTATGTCAATATGTTTACCAATCGGAAAAACAGGAACAAAATGATAAAGAACCTGGGTATGGGAGACCCTGTCTACAAGTAGTTACTCACCATGGCAGAAATGACTTCATATTGGACAGAATAATGTGTTTATTAGTACAAAATGTAATTGTCAAATTTCAATTGCTATTAAAAAAATCATACTTAACCACAGTGCCCCACCAATATAAAAAACACGCAATTGTGTATAAAAACGCCACTCATTCACTCATTGCATGCAGACGTCTTATCTTGAGCAGGATGTGACCTATTAGAGGTTAATAAAAATAACAACCAGGTCTCCTAACCTCTACTGTAACAGATGCCCAAGTCTATATGTCACCACCTGTTCAAGTCCCCATAGCTCAAGAGTTGCATGCAGCCCAATATTAATTGCATAAGCATAAAGTTAGGTTCATACCTATGGAGGCTGCGATTGATGTGTTTTCCCAAGGCATTTTGCATTTTTTTGACAAGCGTTTTTAATGCTTTTCGCATTTTTGAGAGGTGCCTGTTATGACAACAGGCATGATGCAGGAGAAGCCAGCAAAAACACAGTGGAAACACATAAAAAACACAAGCGTTTTTTATGCATTTCTGCTGCATTACCATTAAAGTCTATGGAACCAAAAATGCAACCTGCTGCAGGCAAAAAAAGTCCCTGACCCTTCCCAAAAAACACACTAGCTGAAAACGCACAGATGTGAACATGACCCATACAAAATCATGGTAAATGGACTGTAGTGCATTTGTGCAAAACTGAAAACGCACTGCAAAATGCATGGGTGTGAACCTAAGGAACAAAAATAATAATCAACTGCTTAATGCAACAGTTCCCCTGAGAGCACCTGTTACCCTGACGACACTGTTTGGCGGGGCTTGACCGTGACATCATCAAGCCTGCCGAATTGATGGTGGTGAGGTGCTCTTATCGAGAGAGAGAGAGAGAGAGAGAGAGAGAGAGAGAGAGAGAGAGAGAGAGAGAGAGAGAGAGAGAGAGAGAGAGAGAGAGAGAGAGAGAGAGAGAGAGAGAGAGAGAGAGAGAGAGAGATAGAGAGAGAGAGAGAGAGAGAGAGAGAGAGAACTGGGGACTGGCCAATGGTTGAGTCTGAGCCGTCTGGAAGGGTGCTCCTGGTGAGAATGGGTGCTGCATCTTGGTCTGGCCGGAGGGTTGGGTCCCTGGCCTTCTGGGCTGGATTGTGGTAGCTCTAACTATGGACAGTTATTCAGGAAGAGAACGCTTACTCCCCTTTTGCTGGTGGGGGGTGGTTAGTATCTACCCGAACGTGAAATTGGAAAGAGTGATGGGAGCGACGGTGGAGCCTTAGGGGGAAGGACTCTCACCAAGCTCCCTGAACTTCATGCCTTTTCTGTCTGCGGTGGGGGCTGCTGTGGTCTGGGCTGTGGGCCAGGGTTGGTCTTGAAAGCCTATGGAGTATGTGCTTCTGGAGTGGCAGTCCAGAGGTGCCAAATAATCACTGGCCGCTCCACAGCTCACAGAATGCATCGTAATGTATGCAAGCTCTTTGTCCAGCCAGCTAAAGCTGTATAACAGCTGGTTTGAACAACCCATGGTAAGCTCTTATCTTAATCATCTTCCATCCATCAAGATCCTTGCTCCTGTTACCAGGTCATCGTAGGTGCGATTTTCTTACTTTGTACAGCTGGTAGTAAAGGTGGGGTATTAGAATGTGGGTGCTTTTTACAGTTGTTAAGACCTTAAAAAGAAAAAAAAATCACTGTAGGTGAATGACTAATAACTGGAGGCAAGACACTGAGCCAGTTAAAGTAGAACACCAAAGCACCTATAACAGGGTACAAAAATCAGCCCAAACAGAAAAGGAACACTGGCTACCCATCCCAATTGTTGGAGAATTGTGGGTTTGATTGCTTCAGTTCCCAGTCAAACCTATACCAATTGTCACGTTCAGCTATTGAGTGGCAACACAAGACAAGGGGAATCCCATTATTGTCTACTTAGTCTGTTCACACCTATGGAAAGTGCTTCCATGCGACTTGAAAACAGGTACAGGTGCTTCCTTCGGGGTGACATTTTTGGCCCCATACAGATCAATGAGAGCTCATGAAAAAGCAGTTGCACACATGTAAACTAGCCCTACAGGTTATGTATTTTTCATTCCAATAACATAGTCACATAGCTGTATGCTTTCATGCAGAATAAAGTTTGCCACTTTTAAAACAAATTTCAAGAAATAGTGGCTTATGAAAAGCCAGTTGACCCTGACGTGATTTGAACACGCAACCTTCTGATCTGGAGTCAGACGCGCTACTGTTGCGCCACAGAGTCATATGTAAGATGATCTTTATTGTTTATTATACTGTCTGTCCTTGCCCCTCAAGACGACACTTGTTATGTAGACTAGTGGTATTTAGAAACACTTCCAATAGTTTGAACATGCACACTGGTATATACTCATTAATAATTCATGAAAAACCCAACAAACCCTGACTGGTTAATACACAGTCCTAAAAACCCCAAGGTTAGGTCTCCATACAAGCTATATAAATTCTTGAAGCTGTTTTTATTTACGCTGTAATAATATTTTTCTGTCCACCTTTGTGTTTTCTCCAATTCCCTAGAGGTAGTAGCTCAGTGACCTCCTCCTCCATAATATCAAATAAGATTGCTTTCAGTCTCTATAGTGACAGGATACCAGACAATGCTTTCCTTTCCTAGTCTTCTCTTGGTGTATGCGCGTACACCTATGCACAATAGAATGTCATACATTTCTAGAAACCTATTTTCAAAATTAATTGCCAATTTTAACTTTAAAAAAATTTTAAAAAATGTAAAAACTAAACTGCTCTGCACACATGGGTTTGAATCCCATACTAGTCAGCTTGGTTTCTCTTGTTCCTGTGCCACAGAATGTTATTGAGATAAATTAAGTATGTTTTCAGTTAAAGAAATATCATATAACCCCTTTCCAACAAGCATACACATACACTATATTGCCAAATGTATTGGGGCGCCTGCCTTTTTTCCATGCACATGAACTTTAATGGCATCCCAATCTTAGTCGATAGGGTTCAATATTGAGTTGGCTCAACCTTTGCAGCTATAACAGCTTCAACTCTTCTGGGAAGGGAAGACTGTCCACAAGGTTTAGGAGTGTGTCTATGGGAATGTTTGACCATTCTTCCAGAAGAGCATTTGTGAGGTCAGGCACTGATGTTGGACAAGAAGGCCTGGCTCACAGTGTCCGCTCGAATTCATCCCAATGGTGTTCTATTGGGCTGAGGTCAGGACTCTGTGCAGGCCAGTCAAGTTCCTCCACCCCAGTTTCTCTAGTAAATGTGGGCCTAGTCTTGTTCATTAAAAATGTTCTGCTGCTTGCCAGTTTCTTTTTACTGCTGTATCATCTGTGGTCTCTTAATTCTTGACAAAGTTTTAATAGAAATTGGCCAGTAGTAGTAGCCAAGCCAACTGTAAAAGAAAAAGAATATTCCACTGCCAAATAAGCACCGCTGTTGCTGAGACTGACGATGAACAAGGTACTGTTCCATAATACCCCATTCAGCCTTAAGGCAACTGCCAAGGCTGTAATTTAAAGGGTGTGTGTATATTCTTTGCTGCTATTGTAGCTGATTGAAAAGACCCTCTCTACTCTAGGGTATTTTTTTTGTATTGGTGCATATCTGCTATAGTAGTGCCCAGCCCTCCTGTAACTATATAAAAAAGGCAGTACAGCGCATTAAATGAAATAAACAAAGCTAAAAAGTCCAATAAAAGTAGGATGCAGGCAAAATCCAGTGATTCCTCCAGTGATAAAGTGACATGAGAAAATAGCAAGGTGACTGTGGTGACAAACATGGACCTCCACATTCGGTAATACTGGCCGCTCACCTCAAAAGATGGACCCCTGAGTGAATCAGTCAGGTCAAAACGGCTGTTCCCTCACAGGGATAATAACAACAAAAGGAGATGGATGCACGGTCAGGCATCAGCAGCAGCAGCTTCAATAGCGGGCACACAGGCAGTATTCACATGTAAAAAATGGAAAGAATCTAGTGCTCTCTGAATAGTACTCAAGAAGGTTTATTTAAAATAAGCGAAAAAACATTCACAATATGATGCACTGTGCCCCAGTGCGAAGGATAAAAGCGTGGATGCAATGAATGCAATGGATGTCCCATGCAGGATGGACGAGCGGAGCGCGGGTGACGTCACAATCAGGACACGTACACGATGCCGTACGCGTTATGTTCCTAGAAGTGGGCGGGACTTCCTCAGCGGCGATGGCTGAGCGTGATGACACCCAGTACTTTTGAGTACTTTGACCTTGGTTGCCATAGTGATAGGTAAACACTTATGCTCATTGGCTGCCAGGGAGGAGCGGATATATATTTATATGGGTGTCATCACGCTCAGCCGTCGCCGCTGAGGAAGTCCCGCCCACTTCTAGGGACGTAACGGGTACGGCATCGTGTACGTGTCCTGATCGTGACGTCACCCGCGCTCCGCTCGTCCATCCTGCATGTGACATCCATTGCATTCATTGTAACAAAGCCCTGCTCCTCTCCCCCTCTTCTCCTCGGCACCGGCTTTGTGACTGTGGGCATCCAGCTGTGGCTTCACAGCCAGGCACGCACTGCGCAAGCGCGAGCCTGCGCTCCACGCTGTTATTGGCCAGGTAATCTTCTGGGACCTGTAACGTGTCCCAGAAGATTGCACGGAGGGAGGGGGGAGAGGTGAACTTCCTTCCCGCTCTGCGGAGCCCCAGGAGGAAGTGGGAGCTGGATGCCCCTAAAAAGACGGAATCTACTCCCCCCCAAAAAAAAATTAAATGCCAAATGTGGCATGTCAGGGGGTCACCTTTACTTAAAGTGGAAGTTCAATTTTTGGTTGGAACTGCGCTTAAACAGGACACAAGAGCATAAGAAGGACTGATTACAGGAAGGGTTGTACAGAACCCCATGGGATAGACAAAACCGTTTTCCTGGTGCCTTCATGGCAGCATACGCATGGTTGGTTGCTCCACCCCTGGCCAACCCACAGGAACATTATAACTCTAAAAAAGAGAATGACACCCCGCCCCCATTCTCTTTTCTGCCCTCAAGGCCACACAGGTTCAATAGCGGGATGGATTGTGCGGATTATACAAAGGGCTTACCGGGCTAGTGGGCTCCCTGTTCCTTAGGAAGTGAATGCACACTCGACAAGAGGGAAATCATCTTCATGGGTAGCCCCTTGCAAAGGTCTCCCCTGAGATAATCTGCAAAGCAGCAAGCTGGTCCTCGTTTTCCACGTTTATGGCTCAGTACAGCCTAGATCAGTAATGTGGCAGCTGCGCCCAGATGACAGCACCCGGCTCCAGGTGCCATCTCTGCTCATTCAGCCCGCACTGCTCCCCCGGCCTCCCTGCACTGACTATTCAGCTTTGCAGTCCCCATAACTGTGAAGAGGAAGGAGCTCCAATTTCTTGATGCTGCCTGGCCGACCGGAGAGAAAGTAAGTGGCCGTGCAGCCCCCCTGTGCACCTGGATAGGAGGAGAATTGGGGGCAGCTGCATATAGAGGAATTGATCTTTCCATATTCCTCCTGCAGCCGCTGCAATGAATGCCTGATTCTTCTGCTTCCTACTCTCCCTCTCGCAGGCATTCAGCGGCTGCAGGAGGAATATGGAAAGATCAATTCTTCTATATGCAGCTGCCCCAGCTTCTCCTCCTATCCAACTTATTTTGTCGCTCCCCAGTGATCTCTGTCCCCCCTCCCTGGCCTCTCCTAGTTCTCCCTACCACCCTGTGCTCTCCAGACCCTCCTTGTGCTCCCTAGCTCCCCCGCCAGTGCTCTCTGCCCCGTGCTCTCCCCCCCTATATGCTCTCAAGCCACCCCCACAGTGCTCTCCAGCCCCATGTTCTCCACCCCTGTTCTTTCTGGCCCCCCGAGTGCTCTCTAGCCCCCTAGTGCTCTCAAGCCCGCCCCAGTGCTCTCTGCCCCTCTCCAGCTCCCACCCCGGTTCTCTCCACCCCCTCCAGTGTTCTCCGCCCTCCCAGCACTCTCCCCCCCGTGCTCTCCAGCTCCCCCACAGTGCTCTCCAGCCCCCCATGCTCTCCCCCCTGTTCTTTCTGCCCCCCCAGTGATCTCAAGCTCCCCCTCTGTGCTCTCCAGCTCCCCCCATCACTCTCTGCCCACCTCTTCGGCTCACCCCTGTGCTCTTCTGCCCCTCCAGTGGTCTCCACCCACCCAGTGCCTTCGACCCCCCCCAGCGCTTTCCGCTCTCCTCTGCTCTTTGCCCTCCCTGTGATCCCTGCATCCACCCAGTGCTCTCCAGGTCTCACACAGTGCTCTCCAGCCCCCCTGCTCTCCACCCCTGTTCTTTCTGCCCCCCCCCCAAGGCTCTCCACTCCTGTTCTTTCCAGCCCCCCCAGTGCTCTTCAGCTCCCCATCCAATGCTCTCCGGCTCCTCCATCGCTCTCAAGCCCCCACCTCTGTGCTCTCCACCCCCTCCAGTGCTCTCCACTACCCCAGTGCTCTCCGCACCCCCCTGCTCTTTGCCCCCTCAGTGCGCTCCACCCCCACAGTGCTCTCCAGCCCTTCCCCACAGTGCTTTCCAGCTATGTTATTTCTGCCCCCCCTCCCGGTGCTCTCCAGCTCTCCCCCAGCGCTCTTCACCACCCCAGGGCTCTTCGGCCCCCACCCCTGTGCTCTCCACCCCCCAGTGCTCTCCACCCCTCCAGTGCACTCCACTCCCCCCTGCTCCTTGCCTCACCCCTGTGCTCTCCACCCTGCCAGTGCCTTCCACTCCCCCCGCTTTCCAGCTCCTGCCCAGTTCTCTCCACTTACCCCCAGTGCGCTCCACTCCCCCACAGATCCTCTGGAAGGAGCAGAACACTGTCCCCATCTAGAACGAGACCAGACCCTGCCTGCTGCTTGCCATCATAGATATTCTGTTGACATGGAAGGTACCGTACTGAGCATTGCACACACCTTCCCACAGACAGGGACTGGGACATGGGGCACAGAGGGGGCTGCAGACAGGGATAGGGCTAGGGATCTCTCTCTCTCCCCCACCCCCTCTCTCTTTCTCACCCCCTCTCTCTCTCACTTCCTCTCCCACCCCCCCTCGTCTCTCTTTCTCTCATCACCCCCCTTCTCTCTCACCCCCCTCTCCCCCTTCCATTATGGAATTTTTTTTTCCCATTATGGACGTGAGTAGGGCCTCATGTCTAAGTTTTGCCTAAGGCCTCACAAAGCCTAGAGCCACCTCTGCGTTCATGCTTCTAGAAATATTGGTGCATAATATTACTAGTGTCTGTATCCTCAATATAAGTTTGTTGTTAATCTGTATGAAATTGCATTGTGTGTCTAGGGATTGCATGAAGACAAGTGTCAGTGTATGTTAGATAGCAGATCTGCCAGACAGAAATATGTATGGAGACTAGGGATGAGCTTCGTGTTCGAGTCGAACCCATGTTCGACTCGAACATCGGCTGTTCGATCGTTCGTTGAATTGCGAACGATATGGGCCGTTCGCGCCAAATTCGTGTGGCGCGTCATGGCCCATAATTCACTGCGGCATCGCAGTGCATTGCTGGCTGATGATTGGCCAAGCATGCACTATGACCCGCATGCTTGGCCAATCACAGCGCCGCCTGAACAGAGAGCCGTAATTGGCCAAAGCCAAGGAGGCTTTGGCCAATTATGGCTCAGGGGATTTAGTACACGCCCCACACTATATAAGGCCGCCTGCACGGCGGCCCTGTGTAGTGTGTGTTCCGGCGTTCATTGAGAGAGAGAGAGAGAGACAGACAGGGTCATTTGATTTGAGTTAGATAGATTAGGCAGAACAGTCAGTCAGTTAGCTGCACTTACAGTGTATTGTGTATATATATGCATCCCAGGTGTTGCATATATATATATATATATACGCTGTATTCAGTTTAGCTAGATCCGTTCTTGTTATCTTCCTACTGACAGGCAGGCTTGTCTTGTTACAGTATTTACAGCTACCTGAAGAAAATTACTGGTGTTCCTTTGATCCTATTAGTACCACAGTCAGGCAGCTAGACTATTTACAGTTAGTGCAGTGCGTCCTGCTCACAGTGTTCAGCTAGATCCGTTCCTGTTATCTTCTTACTGACAGGCAGGCTTGTCTTGTTACAGTATATACAGCTACCTGAAGAAAATTACTGGTGTTCTTTTGATCCTATTAGTACCACAGTCAGGCAGCTAGACTATTTACAGTTAGTGCAGTGCGTCCTGCTCACAGTGTTCAGCTAAACCTACAAAAGTTAGTGGGGTGCGTCCTGCTCAGTGTTCAGCTAAACCTTCAAGTTAGTGCGGTGCGTCCTGCTCACAGTGTTCAGCTAAACCTACAAGTTAGTGTGGTGCGTCCACCTCACAGTGTTCAGCTAAACCTACAAGTTAGTGCAGTGCGTCCTGCTCACAGTGTTCAGCTAGATCCGTTCCTGTTATCTTCTTACTGACAGGCAGGCTTGTCTTGTTACAGTATATACAGCTACCTGAAGAAAATTACTGGTGTTCTTTTGATCCTATTAGTACCACAGTCAGGCAGCTAGACTATTTACAGTTAGTGCAGTGCATCCTGCTCACAGTGTTCAGCTAAACCTACAAGTTAGTGGGGTGCGTCCTGCTCACAGTGTTCAGCTAAACCTACAAGTTAGTGTGGTGCATCCACCTCACAGTGTTCAGCTAGATCCGTTCCTGTTATCTTCTTACTGACAGGCAGGCTTGTCTTGTTACAGTATATACAGCTACCTGAAGAAAATTACTGGTGTTCTTTTGATCCTATTAGTACCACAGTCAGGCAGCTAGACTATTTACAGTTAGTGCATTGCGTCCTGCTCACAGTGTTCAGCTAAACCTACAAGTTAGTGGGGTGCGTCCTGCTCACAGTGTTCAGCTAAACCTACAAGTTAGTGTGGTGCGTCCACCTCACAGTGTTCAGCTAAACCTACAAGTTAGTGTGGTGCGTCCACCTCACAGTGTTCAGCTAAACCTACAAGTTAGTGGGGTGCGTCCTGCTCACAGTGTTCAGCTAAACCTACAAGTTAGTGGGGTGCGTCCACCTCACAGTGTTCAGCTAAAGCTACCTGTAGAAGGTTGGTGGTGTTCTCATACTACAGGCAGGCAGTTGATTTTGCTAGCTGCAGTATCAGTACATATATATATATATATATATATATATATATATATATATATATATACATATCCCAGCTTAGTGCAGCTACAGGCCATTAGTATGTCTGGAAGGCCAAGAAGGAGAGGCAGACAGTCACAAGCCAATAAGAGAGGGCAAGCAGGCTCTGTGTCTAGTGCTGGTCATGGAGACGGTGCATCCTCATCAGCATGTGGCCGTGGGACACGCTTGGGCTTGTTTTCGGCAGCTGGCCGTGTTGAGCCACAACATGCGGAAGACTTGGTCGAGTGGATGACCAAGCCGTCCTCATCCTCCTCATTCTCTCTCACCCATGCCCAGGGTACTTTGTCTGGCAAAGCAGCGGCCTCTTCCCTCGGCTCAATGTCATCAGTGACTCCTTCCCTAGCCCCACCATGTCCTCCTGAGGAGTCCCTCAAACTGTTTGACCACAGTGTTGGGCACATGCTCCAGGAGGATGCCCAGCATTTGGAAGGCTCTGATGATGATTTTTTTTTTTTTTTTTTTTCTTTTTCCATCAGACTGAATCACTACATCAGCACGAACTCACGATACCTTCACTGAGCAGCGTTCCTTGCATCATCTGGACATCATTTTTTCTGGAAGGCTCTGATGATGATACTGAGCTCGATGAAGGCAGTAACATGAGCGCAGACAGAGGGGGTGCCCAAGAAGGACAGCAATCTGGCAGTCATGCTCCCCCTGCTGCAGCATACTGCCAGGTTTGCTCCAGTGATGAGGAGGGAGGGGATGATGAGGTCACTGACTCAACGTGGGTGCCTGATAGGAGAGAGGAGGAGGAGGAGGAGGCGGCACATCACCAACGAGGCAGGATGCCCTCCAGGGGCCAGCCTAAGGGCAGCACATTGACTGCATCACACCCCAAAGCTCCACATGTGCAGGGCGCTGCAGTCTCTGCGCGTTATTCAAAAAGTTCTTTGGTGTGGGCCTTTTTTGAGACGAGTGCATCAGATCGCACCGCTGCTATTTGCAACATATGTCTCAAGCGTATCTCGCGTGGCCAAAACATCTCCCGCTTGGGTACCACATGCTTGACCAGACATATGTTGACCTGCCATGCAGTTCGTTGGCAAGCGTATCTAAAAGACCCACACCAAAGAACAAAGAGGACCTCTCCATGCTCCTCATCAGCTGAGATCTCCAACCCCACTATACCTTCAGTCCTCTCTGAGACCTGCACTGAGAGGAATGAAGGTGTAGAATTAGGTGTGTCACAGCCAAGTACTTGTGGGCAATCTGCTTTTGGTACACCGACGTCAGATTGTACCAGGCAAATTTCCCTGCCCCAGCTGCTGCACCGCCGAAAGAAGTTTGCTCCCAGTCATCCACATGCGCAGCAGTTGAATGCTAGCTTGGCAAAATTGCTAGCACTTCAACTGCTGCCTTTTCAGTTGGTAGACTCTGCCCCCTTCCGTGAGTTTGTGGAATGTGCGGTTCCTCAGTGGCAGGTACCTAAACGCCATTTTTTCTCACGGAAGGCGATTCCGGCTCTCTACCGGCATGTGGAAGGCAATGTCCATGCCTCGCTGGACAGGGCGGTCAGCGGTAAGGTGCATATTACCGCTGACTCATGGTCCAGCAGGCATGGACAGGGACGTTATGCATTGGGTGACTCTGCTGGCAGCTGGGAAGGATGCAGGACAAGGTGCAGTAGTGTTGGAGGTTGTTCCGCCACCACGCCTCCAAAATGCTAATGATTGTGACACACCTCTCTCCTCCACCCCCTCCTCTTCTTCTTCCTCCATGGCCTCTTCCTGTGCTTTGTCCTTGGAACCAGCGGTGCTCCGTAGCCATTCAAGGGGCTACGCAAGTACGCAGGCCAAAAGATGCCATGCGGTGCTTGAGCTGGTGTGCTTGGGGGACAGGAGCCACACTGGGGCAGAGGTTCTGTCAGCTCTGCAGGGGCAGGTTCAGAGGTGGTTGACGCCACACCAACTTAAGGCAGGAATGGTGGTTTGCGACAATGGCACCAACCTCCTCTCTGCCCTCCGACAGGGACAAATGACCCATGTGCCCTGTTTGGCTCACGTCCTTAACTTGGTGGTGCAGCGGTTCTTGGGCAGGTACCCGGGCTTACAGGATGTCCTGAGGCAGGCCAGGAAAGTCTGTGTGCATTTCCGCCGGTCATATAATGCCAGTGCTCGGCTGACGGACCTCCAAAAGGAGTTTAACCTGCCCAAGAACCGCCTAATCTGTGACATGCCCACCAGGTGGAACTCAACGTTGGCCATGCTGCAGCGGCTGCACATGCAGAAGAGGGCCATCAATGAGTACCTGTGCGACTATGGCACCAGCACAGGGTCAGGGGAGCTTGGTTTTTTTTCCCCACGCCAGTGGGCCATGATCAGGGATGCATGCACTGTCCTGTCACCATTTGAGGAGGCCAAGAGGACGGTGAGCAGTGACAGTGCATGCATCAGTGACACTGTCCCCCTTGTCCACCTGTTGGAGCACACGCTGCATGGAATAATGGACAGGGCACTTGAGGCAGAACAGAGGCAGGAAGAGGAGGACTTCCTTAGCTCTCAAGGCCCCCCTTTATCCAGACAGTGTTTCTGCATGCCCGCCGATCACACAGGAAGAGGACGAGGAGGAGGAGGAGGAGGAGGAGGAAGATTGTGTCAGTATGGAGGTGGAGCCTGGCACTCAGCATCAGCAGCAGTCTTTAAGGGATCAGTCCCAAGAAACACATGGACTTGTACGTGGCTGGGAGGAGGTGGCTGCAGACCATGTTGTCCTTAGTGACCCAGAGGACTCCGGACCGAATGCCTCAGCAAACCTACACTGCATGGCCTCCCTGATCCTGCAAAGCCCGCGTAAGGATCCTCGTATTCGTGGTATCAAGGAGAAGGACCAATACTGGCTGGCAACCCTCCTTGATCCACGTTACAAGGGTAAGGTTGCGGACCTTATCTTGCCATCGCAGAGGGAGCAGAGGATGAAACATCTTCGGGAGGCCTTGCAGAAAGGTCTGTGCAACGCGTTCCCAGAGACTGGGAGGTTACAAACTCCTGTTTCTGGACAACGTGTTGCTGAGGCTTCGGTCAGTCAAAGAAGGAGCGGTGGAGAAGGTGGCCATCTGACCGATGCGTTCAGACAATTTTTTGGTCTGCAGCCCCAAGGTATGATCGGTTCCAGCAACCATCGCCAGCGTCTGTTTTACATGGTGCAGGAATACCTAGGGGCAAGATCAGACTTGGACACCTTTCCCACCGAAAATCCTCTGGGTTACTGGGTTTTGAGGATGGATCACTGGCCAGAGCTTGCACAGTATGCAATTGAGCTACTGGCCTGTCCTGCATCCAGCGTTCTTTCGGAACGCACATTCAGTGCTGCTGGAGGCTTTGTAACCGATCACAGGGTGCGTCTGTCCACCGACTCGGTCGATCGACTGACCTTCATAAAAATGAATCAGTCTTGGATCACCACCAGCTACCAAGCACCTGATGCTGATGTAACCGAATAATTTTTTTTTAAATCTCAGATCCCTTCAAAGACTGCCTATGCTGATGCTGAGTGACTATCCCTGAGTAATTATCCTCTTCCTCCTCAATCATCACGCTGATACCTTGAAAGAACATTTTTGGTTCTGGGCGCCACCACCAATGCCTAAGGCACAATTTTTCAGCCCCTGTTTAACAGGGGCGTGTGATTACAATTTTTGATGCAATACTTTGCAGCAGGGCTCGTTCCTGCGTTCCAACTAGAGTGTCTGTGAGGGGTTGCAGTGTTGTGGCACCAGCACCAGTGCCTGAGGCCCAATTTTTCTGCCTCTGTTTAACAGGGGCGTGTAATTACAATTTTTGATAGAATACTTTGCAGCAGGGCTCGTTCCTGCGTTCCAACTAGAGTGTCTGTGAGGGGTTACAGTGTTGTAGCACCAGCACCAGTGCCTAAGGCCCAATTTTTCTGCCCCTGTTTAACAGGGGCATGTAATTAAAATTTTTGATGCAATACTTTGCAGCAGGGCTCGTTCCTGCGTTCCAACTAGAGTGTCTGTGAGGGGTTGCAGTGTTGTGGCACCACCACCACCAAAGGCCCAATTTTTCTGCCCCTGTTCAACAGGGGCATGTAATTACAATTCTTAATTTAATATTTCACAGCAGGGCCCATTTCTGCACCCACCAAGAGCGAGTGAGGACTTACAGTGTTGTGGCACCAGCACCACCACCACCACCACCAAAGGCCCAGTTTTTCTGCCCCTGTTCAACAGGGGCATGTAATTACAATTCTTGATCTAATATTTCACAGCAGGGCCCTGTGAGGGCTTACGTTGTTGTGGCCACAACAACACCTAAGGGCCAAATTTATGCTGAGTATATAGGGCAGGCCCCTACTTTCAAACATCTAACTTACAAATGACTCCTACTTGCAAACGGAAGGAGACAACAGGAAGTGAGATGAAATCTACCCCTAGGAAGGGAAATTCTCTCCTGTAAGAGTTAATATGGGAAAAACATTTCTCCTTTCCACTGATGCTTTCCAATCCTTGTTCCACAAAAAAACCCAAATTTTCAAAAAACATTTGTCATTGGGACAAAAAGTGAGGTGAAATCTTCTAAAGAGGAGGAAAGACAGCAAAACAAATGTCACAGGGGTGATAACCCTTCCCTATGTTTTCCAAAAAGCTTAAAAAAGATTTTTTGGCTGGAGCTAAACACGTTAAAAATGTACCCGTTCAAAATGACAAACAGATTCTACTTAACAACAAACCTACAGTCCCTGTCTTGTTTGCACCGCCTGTATACTGCTGTTCAGAGTATATAGAGCCTTGTGGCCCCACACCTTTCCTTATTTTAATTTGGGTGCGGGGTTCCCATTAATATCCATACAAGACCCAAAGGGCCTGGTAATGGACTGGGGGGTACCCATGCCGTTTGTCTCACTGATCTTCATCCATATTGCCAGGACCTGACATTACATTAAACCCGCAAGCAGTTTTAAATGAGATTTCCTTTAAAAATGACATTTGGTGCAGGGACTGTTCTAAACACGGGAAACACGCGCCACTTTACAGGTATACTATAGACACCCCCCAGGTACGATATTTAAAGGAATATTTCACTTTTTTTTTTTTTTTTTTACATTAACCATCATTAAAATCACTGCTCCCGAAAAAACAGGCGTTTTTAAAAGGTTTTTTTGCATTGATACATGTCCCCTGGGGTAGGACCCGGGTCCCCAAATCCTTTTTAGGACAATACCATGCAAATTAGCCTTTAAAATGAGCACTTTTGATTTCGAACGTTCGAGTCCCATAGACGTCAATGGGGTTCTAACGTTCGTGCGAATTTTCGGTCCGTTCGCAGGTTCTGGTGCGAACCGAACCGGGGGGTGTTCGGCTCATCCCTAATGGAGACCTACATATCAGTCAGCTGACAAACTGCAGGTGGTGACAAGCCACCCAAAGTCGTGTGTGTGGCACTGGAAAAAGTGATCAACGCAAGCAATCTAGCGTGTAGAATTGCCGACCAAAAGAAAAAAAAAAACGGCGTGGGGTCCCCCCATGCTCTATACCAGGCCCTTCGTGTCTAGTATTGATTTGGATGGGACCCCCCCACGCTAAAATTAAAACATTTTACCCTTACCCATTTACCACAAAAAGCAGTGACGTGTTAAAAAAAACAAGAGACAGTTTTTGACAAGTCCTTTATTAAAAATTTAAAATGTCTCCCCGTCTTAGCTCCAACTTGTCTTCTTTCTTCGTTACCGATGTCTTCGTCCTCCGGTAGTTTCTTCTCCCCCTGGTGCTTTCTTCTCCTTGAGCTGTCTTCTCTTTGAGCTGTCTTCTCTTTGAGCTGTCTTTTCCTTCCCTCTTCTTCCTCTCCGCCGCTAACCCGCTACAAACAAAAAAAAGCTTATCTTCTTCTAACGCTGTCTTCCTCCGTTGTGTTGTCTGACATTCCTCATATAGCGATGGGGTATGGTCATCTGATGATATCACCTGGAGAACCCACTCCTTGTGACGACACGTGAAGACTCATCGTTTGTTAAGGACGTGGTGGCCGGCTTCCTGGCAAGCTCCTTAGCAACCAGCTTTATACGGTATTTAAACAGACAAATAAATTACGTAAAACACAGTAAAATTGCATCACAAACACAACACTTGCGTTTCTGATGTGATTCCACTGAAGACTATTACGTGCAAAATGCGGGGAAAAGAATCCCCGACCCTTTCCAAAACCGCACTGGCTGCAAAATGCATAGATGTTAACACTTACCATAGGAAACCATGTTAAATGGACTGAAGTGTGTTTCTGCAAACCGCACTAAAAAATGCATAGGTGTGTAGCAAGGTCTCCGGCCTTTTCCAGTCTAATGAGGACCTCCAAGGACAAAGATAGCTGACATCCTTTAATATGTAGTGGGTTGTGAGGCATAGTGGGTGCAAAGATGGTGAAAGTCATTGGCCGCCAGACACTTCTTGGATGTAAAAGAGGTTTAATTTCTTTTGACAGTCCTTCTTGTGTTTTTGGGGGAAAGAGGGTTAGGGCCAGGACACCCTTAAGTAGTTGTAGATTCAATTGGCAGACTCCGAGACTTCAATAGGAGGACAGCTATGCAGGGAAAGGCCCCAGCAAGGAGCCACTTCTGCACATGCAGGAATGCTGTCTCCTATGGCAACAGTCTTTAACAGTTTCTAACTCAAACGTAACAGTTCTTTCAGCTCCACTACAATTGCCTCATGTAGTTCTTCAACACTGAGCTCCTGGTCTCTCACTAGTACCACTGATTCACTGAATGAATCCCTTGAGCTCCTCCAAGGTTGGCGGTGGTATCTCCCTCAAGTGTGACCCACGCTTCCCTGCTGGGACCCTAGCTTGGCACTCCAGATACTACTCAAGCTTCACCCCTGCTAACCGGTGAGGTCCCTGGCTTGGATCATAAGGCTGCCCTGCAAGCGTCTCCTCTGCGGGTTGGGTCCCTGACTTGATCACCGCCTGAAATTTCCCGATTCTCCACCATGCCTGTTCGGTGAGAATATGGTTCCGGTACTTTTTTCAGTTACTCGCTGTGGTCCCTGGTAAAGGTGGTTGGTCCCTTTGTGGCGACAGCTTCCCTCCAAGCTCCAACCACTGACAGGTTCTCCGGCCAACAGAACCATCACTTTCGGTTGGACTGCAAGCCACAGTCCCAACCCTGTGCTGCCCTCTTACTACTGGATAGGCCCTCACACAGCCTGGTAGCCAGATGCCCCCTGGATAGGCCCAATCTCTGGCCTAGCAGCCCGGGGCGTATGACACACGTCCACCCAGATAGCCATCCAGGTGGCACAGAACACCGATCTCCTGACCTCACTGGAATATATAGGTTCTCCCAGCAGGCCAAGGGATTCAAGAAAACCCCTGCCAATTGGCTGAGATACCTCATATACCCATAACCTGACCTTGGGTTGCCCTTCTCATATATAGTAACACCAAGTTTCCGGCCACCTAGTGGTAGAAGAGAAAAGTGCAACAAGGCCAAACTTAGGGAGAAATCAATAGATCTCTATCAATTAACCAAGATGACTACTCCTGGCAAGTAAATTTGTAAGGAGCTCCCTGACTAAATCCCAGGTGCTACATCTGCTATCTAATATCCCCTCTGACATACAATCATCTTACTTTTAATACTGACTACATTAGGTTAAATGAATGCACACCGGTTCTTTTTTTACCACATTTCAGGTTCCCCTACTCCTGTTGGCATACGCCAACCCCGCCCTAAATCTCAGCATCAACTCGCTCACCATAAATACCCAGGTATAGCCATTAGTTCCTCAACATCCTAATTTATTTCACCCTCTGATGGATATGGTTCTCTAAAATAATACTAAATCCCCATCCCCATCCCGAGGAATATGGGATCCACTTGCTAAACAGTACATCCCCATCCATCTCCCACAGATACGTACGATCACCTGTTTACCCCTTATATGACTCCCCAAATGATTAAATTCACGCGCCTTTCTAGTTAACGATGGACCGGCTGCTCATTCTTGACAAGACTCACTGTCAAATGTTCTATACTTTTATGATCTTATGTTCTCTTCAATACCATATGTAGAGGTTACAATATATGTTTTCATTTATGTACTGTTTTTTATCTGTTCTAAAAGATATGTGCTTCTTTTATTCCTTATAAAACTTATGAAAAAATAAATAAAACATGCATAAGTGTGAACCTAGGGTAACAGCTGGTTTGAACCTCCCATGGTAAGCTCTCATCTCATTCATCTTCCACCCATTAAGATCCTTGCTCCTGTTACCAGGTCACCATGGGTGTGATTTCTTTATGTTGTACAGCTGGTGGTAATGGTGGGATGTTAGAGTGTGAGTGCTTTTTACAGTTGTTCCCTTTGTCCAGATGGGGGAACTTGGGGATCCTGCGATAGTTTACCAGTGTGCTGGTCATTTTTCACATATTGCCTGCCTTGGTACCCTTGGTACCCCATCCATGACAGGAATCAACCTAAGATTTGAAAAAAATCACTGTAGGAGAACAATTAATAACGGGAGAAAAGACACTGAGCAAATTAAAGTAGAACACCAAAGCACCTAGAACAGGGTACAAAAGTCAGCCCAAACAGGACAGAAGCACTGGCTACCCCCCTGCCAACCCATCCCAATTGTTGGAGAATTGTGGGTTTGATTGCTTTAGTTACCATACGAATTGTCACGTTTGGCCACTGAGTGACAACACAAGACGGAGACTCCAATTACTGTCTACTGAGTCTGTTCACACCTATGGAAAGTACTTTCATGTGAGTTGGAAACAGGTACAGGTGCTTCTTCTGGGGTAACATTTTTGGCCCCATAGACATCAATGAGAGCTCATGAAAAAGCAGTTGCACATGTGTAATCTAGCCCTACAGGTTATGTGTTTTTCATTCCAATAATATAGTCACATAGCTGTATGCTGTAGTGCAGAATAAAGTTCTCCGCTTTTTAACCATTTAAGGAGCGGAAGATTTTCCCCCCTAATGACCAGGCTATTTTTTGCAATACAGCACTGCGTCGATTTAACTGACAATTGCGCGGTCGTGCAACATTGTACCCAAACAAAATTCTTTCTTTTGATGTTATTTGATCACCATTGCGATTCTTACTTTTTGCGCTATAAACAAAAAGAGAGCGACAATTTTGAAAAAAAACAAAACAATATTTTTTACTTTTTGCTATAATAAATACCCCCAAAAATCTTTAAAAAAAGTAAATTTCTTCATCAGTTTAGGGCAATATGTATTCTTCTACAAATTTTTGGTAAAAGAAATCGTAATAAGTGCATATTGATTGGTTTGTGCAAAAGTTATAGCGTCTAAAAACTATGTGAAAGATTTTAGGCATCTTTATGGCATTTTTATTATTATTATTTTTTTTTTACTAGTAATAGCGGTACTGCGACATTGCAGCGGACAGATCGGACACTTTTGACACATTTTTGGGACCAGTGACATTTACACAGCGATCAGAGCTATAAAAATGCACTGATTACTGTGTAAATGTCACTGACAGGGAAGGGGTTAACACTAGTGGTGTTCAAGGGGTTAAATGTGTTCCCTCATGTATGTTCCTAAAGCCTCGTACACACGATCGGATTGTTCGCCAACAAAGCGTCAGACTTTTGTCCGAAGGGAGTGTGCTGTGAACTTGTCTTGCATACAAATAGCACACAATTGTCGGCCAACAATCACGAACATAGTGACGTACTACGTGGAATTTCAGCTCTTGAGCGCCACCCTTTGGGCACCTTCTGCTAATGTTTTAGCATTGATTCCGAGCATGCGTGTTAGTACTTTGGACTTTTGTGTGGCGGACTTGTGTACACACGATATGAAAATCTGACAACAGACCGTTGTCCGCCAAAAATTTACCAGCATGCTAACCAACATTTGTTGGCTGAAAGCTGGACAATTGTCTGATGGAGCATACTAACGGTCGGATTTTAGGCAAACAGTCTGTCATCACACAATTCCCCGCAAGAAATCTGATCGTGTGTACAAGGCTTAACTGTGGGAGGATGGGACTGACTGCAGGAGGAGACATATCGCTGTTCCTACTTACTAGGAACAAACAATCTGTCTTCTCTCCCCTGTCAGAACAGGGATTCATGTGTTTACACACACGAATCCTTGTTCTGGCTCCTGTGCCCGCGATCACGGTTGGCCGGCGGTGATAACACCCGCCGGCCACACGCCTGCTATGGCACTTAAAGGGGCTGACATACGGGTACGTCGTTTTGCAGTAACAAACCACTTTGTCAACGTAAATGTGCGTAATCCGGTCGGCAAGTGGTTAAACAAATTTAAAGAAGTAGCTGCTTATTAAAACTCAGTTGGCCCCAGTTGTGATTTGAATAAGAAGAAACTGCTTATTAAATCTCAGTTGACCCTGACATGATTTGTCACACAACCTTCTGATCTCAAGTCAGACTCACTACTGTTGCACCACTGAGTCATGTATATGGTATGTTTTGCCTTATTGGTAGACAATTATCACTCTATTTGTCCTTGCCCCCCCTAAGAAGGCACTTGCTATGCAGACCAATGGTATTTAGAAATGCTTCCAATAGTTTGAACATGCACACCGGTATATACCAGTACTTATTGATAATTCATGAAAAACCCAGGAAACCCTGGCCGGTAAATACAAAGTCCTAAAACCCCCAAGGTTAGATCTCCATACAAGCTATGTAAATTCTTTAAAGATGATTTTATTTACGCTGTAATATTCTTAACCTTTTTCTGTCCACCTTTGTGTTTTCTCTAATTCCCTAGAGGTAGTAGCTCAGTGACATTCTCCTCCATAATTTCAAATAAGATTGATTGCTGTTTGTATATGTGACAGGATACCAGACAATGATTTCCCTTCCTAGTCTTCTCTTGGTGTTTAAACGTGCACCTAGGAGCAATAGAATGTCATTCACTTCTAGCAATATTTTTTTTTCTAAATTCAATATCAATTTTCACTTTACATTTTTTTTTTTTAATTTGCAAAGTCACCTGTATCATGATGAGGTGGCTGAGTGGTTAAAGTGGTTGTAAACCCTTTTGTCTTACTTTTATCTATAGGTAAGCCTAGAATAAGGCTTACCTATAGGTAGTGGAAATATCTTCTAAATGTGCGCCATTCAGGAGACATTTCACTTGTAGTGCGCCAATGTCGTCATTGGCGCATGCGCTGTAAAAAAATGGACCACCGTGCCGTTTCTTCCCCCAGCGTGTGCCATGACTGACAGCTCCGGCACACATGCGGGGGAGTGATGTCACGCAACTCCGGCCAGTCACAGAGCCGGAATCCGCAGCCCCGGAAGGAAGAGGGGTGCAGATGGATGCGGCCTGCACAGCGGACAGCGCGGGCTTTGTTTTCAGGTATGTGTCATATAATGGGCTAGTATGCAATGCATACTAGCCCATTATGCTTTTAATTTGCAGGCTTTGCAGGGAGCAAAAGAGGAAGTAAAACCCATAGGGGTTTACTTCCTCTTTAACCACCTCCCGCCCGGCCCATAGCAGATGACGGCCGGGCGGTGGTTCAGTTATCCTGACTGGGCGTCATATGACGTCCAGCAGGATAACATGCCGCCGCGCGCCCACGGGGGCGTGCATCACGGTGATCGGTGGAGCGGTGTGACAGTCTGACATACCGCTACACCGATCTTGGTAAAGAGCCTCCGGCGGAGGCTCTTTACCACATGATCAGCCGTGTCCAATCACAATCACGATGTCAATAGGAAGAGCCATCGATTGGCTTTTCCTCAATCACGTCTGACAGACGCGAGTAGAGAAGAGCCGATCAGCGGCTCTCCTGGCAGGGGGGGTCTGCGCTGATTGTTTATCAGCGCAGCCCCCCCTCAGATGACCGCACTGGACCACCAGGGATTGCCACTAGGACCACCAGGGAAGGGGGCAACATGTGGATGGCCAGGTATGTACCCCATGGCCATCCACATGTGCCCAATGTGCCCAATCTGTGCCAATCAATGCCCACAAATGGGCACTGATTGGCACCATTATATTTCAGTGATGCTCAGAAATGCCACCCTTAGGGGCATCAGTGCCACCAATCAGTGTCATCAGTGCCACCCATCAGTGTCCATCGATGCCACCTGTCAGTGCCCATCCGTGCCCATCAGTGCCACCCATAAGTACCCATCAGTGCCACCCATAAGTACCCATCAATGCCACCTACGAGTGCCCATCAGCGCCGCCTATGAGTGCCCATCGGTGCCACCTTTGAGTGCCCATCAGTGCTGCATACCAGTGCCACCTATCAGTGCCCATCGATGCCACCTATCAGTGCCCATCAGTGCCGCCTATCAGTGCCCGTCAGTGCCACCTTATCGGTGCCCCTCAGTGCCGTCGTATCAGTGCCCGTCAGTGCAGCCATATCAGTGCCCGTCATTGAAGAAGAAAACGTACTTATTTACAAAAATTTTTAACAGAAACAAAACATAAAAACTGCAGAGGTGATAAAATACCACCAAATTAAAGCTCTATTTGTGGGAACAAAATGATAAAAAATTTGTTTGGGTACAGTGTTGCATGACCGTGCAATTGTCATTCAAATTGTGACAGCACTGAAAGCTGAAAATTGGCCTGGGCGGGAAGGTGTCTAAGTGCCCTGTATTGAAATGGTTAAGGTGATGGTACTGCTAATCTATTGTGCTCTGCACACATGGATTCCAATCCTACCCTTGTTGGCTGACTTCTCTTGAAGCCCAATTTGGACATTTTCACTTAGGGGTGTACTCACTTTTGTTGCCAGCGGTTTAGACATTAATGGCTGTGTGTTGAGTTATTTTGAGGGGACAGCAAATTTACACTGTTATACAAGCTGTACACTCACTACTTTACATTGTAGAAAAGTGTCATTTCTTCAGTGTTGTCACATGAAAAAATAGAATAAAATATTTACAAAAATGTGAGGGGTGTACTCACTTTTGTGAGATATATATATATATATATATTTACAATATAAAGGAATTTTACCGAATCCTCTAACGAATAACGAAACCAAATTAATCAGAATTTTGGAGATTCGGACTGAAATTCGAATCAAATTTTACATCGAACTCCAGTCGAATTCTAATTGTATACATATTGCTGAAATCAAAGACTGTGTGTGTTATTAAAATACCATTTCAAAATAATGCTGTTTTTGTTAAGCCAATGGTGATTTAAAGAGTGATTATAATCATTTGATGAAGATTTTTCTTTTGTTTGTTCACTTTGCCACATTCGAATTGAAATTAAAAAATCTAAAGTTTTCGATTCGACTGATTCTAAATTTATCAATTAAATTAAAAATTTAATTTGAAAAGAGAAACGAACTGAAGGAATCAAACGAATTTTACGAATCAACCGAAATTAACAAAACAAAATAACTAGATTAACGAATCTAAATGAAACTAAACTTAACAATTTTTTTCATCATGCACGTCTACATTTCACATTTCCCTCACAATTCAAGGATTTTTTGATTGCAGCAAGTTTTTGATTTTGATAATTTGTGCTTAGTGCACATTTTTTCATATTTTTTAGCTGTCACATTATGCCATTGTCCTGCAGGGTTTTTTTTTTTTTTTTCAGTGCTTTATTTGTATAGTAAAACCTATAAAATAAACTTAAACAATTTGTCACATTTGGACATTGAGTGACAACACAAGACTAGGGGAATCCCATTACTGTCTACTGAGTCTGTTTACACCTTTGGAAAGTGCTTCCATGCGACTTGGAAACAGGTGCTTCTTTTGGGGTGACATTTTTG
Organism: Aquarana catesbeiana; assembly: GCF_042186555.1. Taxonomy (NCBI): domain Eukaryota; kingdom Metazoa; phylum Chordata; class Amphibia; order Anura; family Ranidae; genus Aquarana; species Aquarana catesbeiana. Next base: position 676,678,335 of record NC_133326.1, read on the forward strand.
GCCCCATAGACATGAATCAGAAGAAAGCAGTTGCACACGTGTAATCTAGCCCTACAGGTTGTGTCTTTTTTCATTGCAATACCATAGTCACATAGCTGTATGTTGTAGTGCGGAATAAAGTTCTCCGCTTTTTAAACAAGTTTAGCTTTTACAAAGTAGCTGCTTATCAAAAGGTAAGTTGACCCTGACGTGATTTGAACACGCAACCTTCTGATCTGGAGTCAGACGCGCTACCGTTGCGCCACAGAGTCATTATATGTGCAACTTGGTACAAAAGAATGCTATTAATTTCTAGAAATATTTTTTCTAAATTCAATGTCAATTTTCACTTTATGAAAAATTTTTTAAATTTTAAATGTGTTCACATCTTAATAGGGTGGCCAAATGGTTAAGGAGGTGGCCAAGTGGTTAAGGTGATGGACTGCTAATCCATTGTGCTCTGCAATCCTATCCTTGTTGACTGGAATTCTCTTGTTCCTGTGCACACAGTAGTTAATTGAGGTAAACTAAATCTATTTTCAGTAAAGTCAATATCATATAACTCCTTCCCAACAAGCATACACATATATGCATCCTCATGGAAGTGTGTCTATATCCACATATATGTGTTTGTGATGAGAGCGCACTCCTAGCACAAAGACCGAGCTCTTAGTGGTATCTTTGGGTCTCATACTAATGATCAGTAATCGGGATGTTGTTTTCCCAATCACCTGATTGCTGTGATAGCCTCTAATTGGCTATCACAGTGATCAGACACTGTAGACCCACTGTTGATTTCCCACTTGAACAGTGGTGACTGGGGCTCAATTTTTTTAAGGGGGGTAAACAAACCTGGCCCCTCACTCCCCCCTGTCACTCGATTGTTTGCCTGCTCGATTGCCACTTCACTCGCCCATCGCCCCTGCCAGCCCCGCACTTACCCCATCCAGTTCGCGGCTTCGGCGGTTTCCCCCTGCATCTCCTCCCAAGTCCCGGTGGTCGCTTCTCCTCTCGGCCAATCAGGTCTTAGGACTCCTAGTCAATCAGGTCTCAAGACCCATTTCCTGGTTGGCCGGGAAGAGAAGCAGGAAGACATTAGCAAATGTTAATTCGTTAATGTCACACAAGTGGGTGGGCTCAGGGAGCAGTGCTCTATGCTCCGAGCCCACCCTTTTTTAGGCCTCAGGCTCTAACCATGTGCTTAAAAAAAAAACCCATTGAAATCCATGCGTTTGTTGCCCTGCATGGAGATTAGAAGGGGCGCATGAATTAGGGGGGCGGTGCCCCTGCGCCCCTTATGAGCGGCCTCCTCTGCTCTTGAATATAGAAAAAGATGCATTGTATCTTTTTTTCCTTGCTAGAGAAGAAGATTGTAGACAAAACAAAGTGTGTATAAAAAATAATAATAAAAAGATAGTAACTAGATCATGGTTTAATCTAGGTCAGAGACACAGTTAGAGATAGGGTGAAGGTTAAGGTCAAAGGTCATGGTCAGAGTCAAAGGTCAGGGCCAAGAATCAGAATCGGTGTATCTATATTTAGGATTAAAAAAAGCATCGCTGTTATGGCAGCAGCTATCTGCCATAACCCCAGTGTCCTCTTCTTCAGTGAGTGGTCCGCTTTCAGATGAAAGAGGTCTCTGCGGCAGATTTACCGCAAGATCACTTTTATCGGTGGCTCCCACAGCACTCTGGTGCCCTCCGCCGCTTACCAGAGCCATTGGTATCGGTGGAGACGATCGAGTCCTGTGTCCTGTTGGAGATGAGTGAGGGGAAGATAGCCCCCACCTGTCTCCATACCATTGCAGGGCGGAAGCGATGTCAAACGTCACTTCCGCCCATAGCTCTTAAAGTGTAAAAAATAAAAATAAAAAGTAAAATAAATAAGAAAAAAAAAAAAAAAAAATTTAAATGCACCCCGTCCCGCCAAGCTCACGTGCAGAAGCGAACACATACGTGAGCAGCGCCCGCTAATGAAAACGGTGTTCAAATCACACATATGAGGTATCGCCGCTATCATTAGAATGAGAGCAATAATTCTAGCCCTAGACCTCCTCTGTAACTGTAACATGCAACCTGTAGATTTTTTTAAACCATGCCTATGGAGATTTTTAAAGGTTTGTCGCCATTCCACGAGTGGGCGCAATCTTGAAGTGTGACATGTTGGGTATCAATTTACTCGCCATAACATTATCTTTCACAATATAAAAAAAATTGGGCTAACTTTACTGTTGTCTTATTTTTTAATTCAAAAAAGTAATTTTTTTTCAAAAAAAGTGTGGTTGTAAGACCACTGTGCAAATACGGTGTGACAGAAAGTATTGTAACGACCGCCATTTTATTCTCTAGGGTGTTAGAAAAAAATATGTGTAATGTTTGGGGGTTTTAAGTAATTTTCTAGCAAAAAAAAAACTGTTTTTAACTTGTAAACACCAAATCTCAGAAAGAGGCTCGGTCCTTAAGTGGTTAAAGTAACACAGTGCTGTATCGCAAAAAATTGCCTAGTAACGAAGGGGGGTAAACCTTCCAGATCTGAAGTGGTGAAATGATAGAGACAGAATATCAACTAAAACTCCAGAAAAAACAAATGTTATACATCGAGTTGCAGTTCATTTGTATCGTGTTTTTTTTTCTGGATTTTGGTGGATATTCTGAACAACTCTTTAATTTTTTGTAAGTGGACAAACTTACTAAATTTGCAGGGGATCAAATAATTATTTTCCCCACCGTATATTGCTTTTTTATTCTTAAACATGCTAAAAATACATAGTGACTAGCAATGATCAATTTCAGAACATCACACACTCCAAGTCGTTAGCTCAGAGTGGTGGAGAGATTGGTGTAATCACACACTCATCCTCCTCTATTCATCATGCCTGCTTCCTCATTTTTTTTTTTTTTTTTTTATTGAAAGCCTATGGCGTGCAAAACACACCCCAAAAACTTCACCCGGTGCATAAAAAATGTGCACACACATAAAGAGTGCTCACAAAGAAGTGCCACGGGTACACAAGACGTGCCAATTCCCTGATCCCCCGGGGCGTTAGGCTCCTGCGAGGACAAAGGTACTTACAATGGTCTATCTGGCCGAAACAAGACAGGACCCACCCAAGTACTAGGTGGGGCTCCCCCGAAGGGAGACCCCATGAGAGAGGGCGAACTAAGCCAAAAGGCCATGTCCACCCCTTCCCAAGACATTCAGGGCTGGCCAGAGGACCCACATCCTTACTAATCAGACGTGCAAAAACAAGACGTGACAAACATAGGGTTTCAATCAAAAAAATAAATAAAAAGTGGGGGAAGGGATAGTGAAGAGGAGAGGAGAGTGAAAAGAAGTGGCCATTGTGTAACACAATGACCAGGCCCTCCAGCCAGGAATAAAAAAGTCCTCTGGTCCTAGCCAAAAGGCCCGGCCCAAGAGACGGGTGCAAGCAAAGCAAAGCAAAAAAAAAAAAAGCATGTTATGGTGCAGTGTCTGTGGTGCCTCAAATCAAAGTGACTGCCACTCACAGTGATTTTATGGCACCCCTGGACTGCCACTCCAGGGGCACTTTTCCATAGGCTTTCAAGACCAATCCTGGCCCACAGCCCAGACCACAGCAGCCCCCACCACAGGCAGAAAGGCATGAAGATCCGGCAGCTTGGTGAGAGCCCTTTACCATCAGGCTCCACCGTCGCTCCCATCACTCCTTCCTAATTACATTCGGGAAGTACTAACCACTCCCCCCTCATTAAGGGGAAGTAAGCGTTCTCTCCCGAATAACTGTCCGTAGCTAGAGCTACCACAATCCAGGCCAGAAGGCCAGGGACCCGACCCTCCAGCCAGACCTAAATGCAGCACCCATCCCTACCAGGAGCACCCTTCCAGACGGCTCAGACTCAACCATTGGCCGGTCCCCAGTATACTGTCGGGCAACACGGCGTAGTCCCTGCTGAGTATCACCTTTCCAGTTACTATGACACCATTGGATTTGCTGGCCCTCCCCAACGAGAGTGACACAGCGCCTCCTCTGGAAATTGATAAAAACAGATTTTTTTTTTTTTTACCACTCAGACTGAATCACATTAAACTCAGCATAAACTCTGGCACTCGAACCAATAAAAGCTAAGTCGTGTTCCGTACATCATTTGTGGCATTTTTCATATCAAAAAGTAACATCATAATAAACATTAACACATTTACAGTTTACCCGAAACCCCCCTCCTTCCACCTTATAAAATTCCACAACACATCCGCCTCTTCCTTCCCCACATTCTTCCTCTCCACCAACAACACTATATACAGTTTTGAAACACACCAATCCACACTTTCTCCGTCAACAGAAGCTTATTTTTATACAAAGCGCACCTTGCTTCCCACATCACTTCCTTCATGATTGCAGAAACAATACACATTTTACGCTTTTCCACCCTTCCACCATCCCCCAAACCAAACACTCCAGCTTCAAATGTTATTTTATCAGTTCCCACCACCCTCCGGATAAAGCCTTCCATCCTCCTCCACACTTCTTTAACAAAAGCACATTCCCAAAAGATATGTCGGATGCTCTCCCTCCCTCCACAACCTTCTCTAGGGCATTTCTCACTCCTGACCAGATCTCTTAATTTCAGGAACTCTAAAGTAGGCAAACAATTATGTAAGGTCATCCACCCAATCTCTTTCTGTCTGTTAGTAATTCCTTTAGTTTTTAAATTCCGCCAACACTCGTCTGCTTGTCTTGTCCTCAGCCCCATTACATTTGAGACTAATTCTCCCCTTCTCAACCACCTCCACAAACTTTCTTTGTTGACAGCATCTGATCCCAAGTCTTGAAGTACATTCTGCTCATAAAACAACTTCATCTTCAGATAATAGTTTGGTGATACTAAAGCCATAGGTTTTCTTAAATCTTTCTTGCACCACCCCCACTTCAGGAGCGGCCATCCAATCAGATACCTCATTAGACTTGCCACCTTCCCTCCTCCAGAGAACGCTTTAAAATGAGCCAACCAGTTTTGCACTTCCAGGAATCGCTCCACATTCGGGAAATTGTATCCACCAAGCTTCTCCATCTTCATCACCACTTCTCTGGCTACTTTCTCCATTTTTGACCCCCAAAAGAAGATAAATAACAAGCGGGTCACTTTCTGGGTCCATCTCTTGTTTAGCGGGAAAACTACACTAAAATACAGCAAAACGAGCATAATCACAGCCTTCACCACCAACGTTTTACCAGATAGGGACAGTCTTCTCAGTTTCCACAACTCCAGCTTCTTAGTAATCTTCTCTACTCCCTTCTCTGTGTTCACCTGACTTCCAAGGTTCCGCTCGAAATCAATCCCCAACACGGTAATCTTCTCCACCTTCTTCACTCTTCCACGCGACACATCACAGGTTCCGCTGAGACTACACACGTTACTTTTTTCCCAATTGACCTTGAGGCCAGACATGCTGCCAAAGATACTCAACTGGAGTTCTGCCCGATTCAAATCCCTTGCTGAACTACATAGAAAGGCTGCATCGTCCATGTAGCATAGGGTTTTAACATTCTCCCCATCTCCTCCGGGTATAAACATACCTTTAAAGGCTTTATCCGCCATAACATGTCTCATTAAGGGCTCCATCACACAGATAAAAATTATAGGAGACAAGGGACACCCTTGCCTTACCCCAGATTTTACCCTCACAGCATCCGTCAGATTTCCATTGACTAATATTCTGCTGCTTATGTCTTCATACAGGCACTTCACCATGCTTATGAACTCTCTAGGAAAACCCATCTTCTTCAAGACTGCTAACAGGTAAGTATGGGATACCCGGTCATAAGCTTTCTCCAGATCGAATCCAGCGACTGCAAATGGCAAGTTGTTAATTTGCGCATAATGCACCAAATCTCTCAACAAGATCAAATTGTCTGTGATTCTCCTTCCCGGGACTGCACACACCTGCCAATCCCCTATAACTTTATGGATGACACTCCTCATTCTGTTTGCCAATACTTTGGCCAAGATCTTATAATCACAATTTAATAGAGTTATAGGTCTCCAATTCTTTACTTCCCGAGCATCTCCTTTCTTGTATAACAGCGTGATAATGCCCTCCTTCATTGATTTCGACAGTTTCTTATTTGCCATACAATATTTCATTAGTTCACATAACTGATCTTTCATTATATCCCAGAACTTCAAGTAGAATTCCACCGGAATACCATCTCCTCCTGGAGTCTTGTTCCTTTTCATGCTCTTTAGTACTTCCTCTATTTCCACATCTGTTAGCACGTCCAACACTACCTCCGCCTCCTCCTCACTCAAGTTCCCCTCCACCACCTGGCAATAATCCTCCACTTCTTTCTTGTCTGCGCCTCCCCCTCCATCATACAAGTTTTCATAAAATGTTTTGATAACCTCCTCTATCCTTCCACCACTCACCTCCTCCTCACCCTCCAGCACTGCCTTAAATGTTTTCTTAGGCCCAAAGGACTTCTTAAAAAAGAACCTTGAGCATGTCTCCCCTTCCTCCATTTCCTCCACTTTAGCTCTAAATACAATTGCTTTCCCTTTTTCCTTCAATCTTGCATTCCTTACATCCTGCACTTCTTTAATGTCATCATCCACTTGCAGTCCCATTTTTTTACATTTAAACAGGAAATGCAATCTATTCACCATCCTCCTATCCTCTTCACGTTTTTCTTTTGCCTTCTCCTGCCCGATCCTCCTGAAGAAGCCACCAATCCTCCTTTTAGCCCAATCCCACCACTATTATATTATTAAATATTTTCAAATTTATACTTTTGACATACCAGGCTCTTATAGAATATTTTAAGCTTTTCACAGACCTTCTCATCCTCCAACATCAAGCAATTCATTTTCCATACACCCTTCCCAAAGTCCACCCCCTCCCCCAAATCAAATGACCCAGAAATAATACAATGATCCGAAAAGGTTACTGGAAGCACATCATAACCCACTATACTCATAAAAAGGAGAACAGAAAATGAAGTCTATTCTTGACCTCATAGTCCCCTTATCAGAATAATACGTAAAGGAGAGATCCCCTTCCTCTACCACCCCAGCCACATCAAGCAAATGAAAATCCATAGCCAACTCATTCAATAATTTGGAAGTAACGTCTGTACCGCTCCCCTCACCACCACCTTGTCTCTCCTCACTCCTCCTCACACAGTTAAAGTCCCCAACTAAAAAGGTAGGCATCCTTCCTGGCAGCCAAGACTTTAACACATTCAAAAAAGCACACCTCTCTTTCTTTTCTGCAGGTGCATAACAATTTATAATCCGGAACTTTTTTCCAAATAACTCAAAAATGGCTACCTGCATTCTTCCTGGTACCACCACCTCATGGGACACACACATCACATTTGCATTTTTAACCAGGATTCCCACCCCCTCACTCTTCTTTTCACATACAGGAGACCACAGAGACACTCCTTTTTTCCACTCCATACTTATATCGCTCTCTATCCCACATTCTTGTACACATATCACATCAGCTTTGATTCCGCTCAGATGATCAAACACCGCAGCTTTCCGCCATGCAGAACATATGCTTCTAACATTAATTGAGCTTACGATCAAAGCCATGGTAAAGAAGAGAAAATACAACACAGCACTAGCCATCTTAAAAATTTCTAGGTATGCTGCATTCTCTCATCACCCTCATCAACAACACCATCCTTCTTAGCTTTCAACCTCCTCCTACTCATAGGAGAGCTGGCAGATTCCTCATCGGAATCCCCATCATCACTTTCGGGCAAGTAGCCCCCCTCCCCTCCCCCCGGGTCCTCCTCTCGAGGCCTTTTATACTCTGGCATTACTAGCATCTCTATCACGAGTCTCTGTCCACATTCTAAATCCTCGTCACTTTCCTCTTCTTCCTCACTGGACAATAGTCCACTCATCATCTCTGTGGGAAATCCAGAAACAGATGTGTCCATCATCCCACTTCCCAATCCCAAACCAACGATCTCCGCTTCTTGCAATGAACCTGGACACTGCACTTCCTCTTCCCCAGGACGTACTTCACCCACAGTGGTTGCAATGGCTTCAGGATGGGCACTGTCCCCCGCCACCGTACACCCAGCAGCCGCAGAGACACCCCCCTCTCCTTCCACCACAGGCAACCCCTCAGGCACAGCTTCATTGACAGGGCTTTCCGGGGGGGACAACACCCGGGTCCGCCACAGCGGGTCCCTCCGTGTTCTCCTCCTCCCTTCCAGCCTTCCTCTGTCTCCGCTGCTCTCTGACATTCACCTTCTCCATCTGACCACTCTTCGCTTTCTTCTCTTGTTCAGCCCAATCTTTAGCAGCAGTATATTCTCCACATTTTTTTGCCAAGCGCCCGATCTTCCCACAAATGTCACACACTTTCCTGGCTTTACATTCTTTGGATGGATGATCCCTCCCACAGAATCTACATTTTGGACTCTGCTCACAGTCTTTACTCACATGTCCATAAACAAAACATTTCCGACAAAAACTCGGTTGCCCAGGATAGAACAAAAAACCCTTCTCTCCTCCAATATTGAAAGTTGCTGGGGGTCTTTTAACTCCCCCAAAACAAGTACGATCACTCTTGAAACGTCCAAAAAATCTGTATTTCCCAGACCAGATGCCAAATTTATTAAGAACTTTATCTCCCCCTCTTAATTCTTCACAATAGGATTTCAAAAAGGCTCTTACCAAATTTACATCAGCGAAGGGATTGTATAGATGGACTACAATTGCCTTCTCTTCTTGCATAAATAATGGGATTATTTCAAATTTTTCAGCAATTCCAGACAGTGTTGCAACTTCTTCATACACATTCCAGCAAACCTCGGACGAAGAGAATGTTACATCATAAATACCCTGCTGGGCAAAGTCTTGCAAACATACGATTTCTCTTACCGTTAGGCCAAGAGCGTTGAACAACAGATCCACCACGACAGAGTGAAGGGAAATCTCCGCCTTCCATTCCGGCTTCACAAGGAACTGTATCGAGTCCCTTAGTCCTCGGGACGCCATCTCCTCCAGCACCGATTGCGCTGGCCGCTTCCAAACTCCAGGGGGACCCAAAAAAGCCCTCTCACAACCAACCGGACTTGTGGGGCTACGACCCACCAATCGCCTTCTCGCTAACTTTAGACAGCGTCCTACCCAATAGCAGCAGGGGGTGTACCAATTAAGGAAACACCCCCAGGCCGAGTAAGACTGGTGCCTTCAGAAACCTATCAACTACCACACTTGGTCGTAGCCAAAAGGCTGCTTCCTCATAAGGAAAGCCAGATAAGGATTAACCACACTGATAATACTCTACAAAAGGTTCAACTGAGACCCAAGAATGGGAGTTCTTTAATTAAGTTATGGAGACTACTGTTTGACTGCTATCAATCTTTAAAAAGAAAATCATGGCATAATGACAAGGATGTCTAATAAAACCCACAAACAGTAAAAAAATATACAACTCCTCCTTGCTCTGCTGTATTGTGCCAAGAGACTATTTTAAAATGTTCTGCAGACACACATTTAAAGCCAACTATGCTAAATACATGATTATCTTCACATGACAAGGTTTCATAATTCAACACTCAACATATTATTTAACAAAATTAAATTATGATTTGTTAGACACTAAACATAATATATATGTAGCTTCCTCCTAGGTAGGTGCTAGAAGAGAGTATCGTTTTTGATCTTTCTGCTTACCAGGAAGATGGTCAGGTAAAAATTAGAGTGTTCTCTGCCTACCAGAGATCAGGATCTATTGGTTAGATCTGCTCAGTGTACTCAGGTTCAGCTCAGCTTGTTCTGACTGCCCCTCACTGGTCCAAAAGGGAGGCATATTGGACAGTGGGAGGGGACCTGACAAGTGAGTGCACAGGCTTTGTTACAGCACTGGTAATTGGTAGAGGAAAAGTGCTGCATTGCATGTTGGGATACTGTATATAAAGCATGTGTACATGTGTTCATGGTGTGTTGAACCAGGGAACAGAGTCTAGGAGGGAGGTGGTCATGTGGCCCTGGGTGGTCGACCCAGGGACCTAGAGAGAGAACCTGAACCCAGAGGTCCTACAGAGCTGACTAGAAGGGAGACACCAGAAAGGATCTGATTCCACCTACTGTGAGTTCAGATCTGTGTTTTTGGGGGCTGTTGAGTGAGGGCCACCTTCTTCAGCTAGAAGAGTCAGTGGACGGGTGTCAGTAAAGGGGATGCTAGAGAGCGTCCTGAAGATAATGTAGTGCATTAAGTCTGCTGCTAGTGAGAGCAAGAAAGACTTAATTTCTCTGTACATATTCAGATAATAATTATTAGTTATTCGGAGATTGGGATATATCCAAATACCCGAATTACAATAAAAAGTAATTTTACCAAATGCTCCGAATAGCGAAACTAAATTCATCCAAATTTTGGAAATTTGGACTGAAATTCGAATTGAATTTTATATTGAACTCCAGTCGAATTCTAACTGTACACATATTGCTGAAATCAAAGACTGTGTGTGTTATTAGAGTACTATTTCAAAATAATGCTGTTTTAGTAAGGCCAATGGCGATTAAAAGAGTCATTGTAATCATTTGATGAAGAAGATCGTTCTTTTGTTTGTTCACTTTGTCACATTCGAATCAAAAAAAAAAAAAAAATCTAAAGTTTTTCGATTCAACTGATTCAAAATTTATTGAATAAATTTAAAGAAAAATTGAAAAATTCCGAATAGGAATTCCGAATACAAATTGAACGAATCATCCGAATTTAACTAAACGAAATAAAAAGATTAACAAATCGAAACAAAAGGAAATCAAACTCAACAAAACTAATTTTTTCATCATGCACATGTCTACACTTCACATTTTCCTCACAATTCAAGGATTTCTTTATTGCAGCAGTTTTTGATTTTGATTTTTTGTGCTTAGTGCACATTTTTTTAGCTGTTACAATATGCCATTGCCCTCCATTTTTTTTCCAGCGGTTTACTACCGCTTTAATTTGTATAGTAAAAACCTATAAAATGAACCTAAATGATTGGTCACATTGGGCCCTATGGAAAGTGCTTTGGGGTGACATTTTTGGCTTATAGACATGAATCATGAAAAGCAGTTGCACACGTGTAATCTAGCCCTACAGGTTGTGTCTTTTTCATGCCAATAACATAGTCCCATAGCTGTATGTTGTAGTGCAGAAAAAAGTTCTACGCTTTTTAAACAAATGTAGCTTTCTCAAAGTTGCTGCTTATCAAAAGTCAGTTGACCCTGACGTGATTTGAACACGCAACCTTCTGATCTGGAGTCAGACGCGCTACCGTTGCGCCACAGAGTCCTGTATGGGAAAAGTTTTGCCTACAAGCATTGTCTTATTGGTAGACAATTATCACTCTGTCTGTCTTCACCCACCAAGAAGACACTTGATATGTAGACCAGTGGTATTTAGAAACGCTTCCAATAGCTTGAACTTGCACACTGGTAAATGCTCATTGATAATTCATTAAAAACCTGGCAAACCCTGGCTGGTTAATACACAGTCCTAAAAACCCTAAGGTTAGATCTCCATACAAGCTATGTAAATTCTTTAAGCTGATTTTATTTTCGTTGTAATATTCTTAATCTTTTTCTGTCCACCTTTGCGTTTTCTCCAATTCCCTAGTAGCTCAGTGACCTTCTCCTCTATAATATCAAATAAGTTTGATTGTTGTTTGTATATGTGACAGGATACCAGACAATGATTTCCCTTCTTATGCCGCGTACACACGGTCGGACTTTTCGTCTACAAAAGTCCGACAGCCTGTCCGACATACTTCCGACGTACCTTCGGCGGACTTGCGGCAGACTTTCTTACGAACGGACTTGCCTACACACGACCACACAAAAGTACGACAGCCTAGTACGCGGTGACGTACACCAAGTCCGACGAGACTATAAAACGGAAGTTCAATAGCCCGTACGACACCCTTTGGGCTCCTTCTGCTAATCTCGTGTTTATCTCGTGTTAGTAGAAGTTTGGTGAGAGACGATTCGCGCTTGTGAGACTCGTATTTTTCAGTTTGTTTTAACTGTTGTTCAGTCTGTGCTTGTGAGGTTTGTATCTGCTTTTCAGTGCGTTTGGTCAGTTGGCATTGAAAAATCTTTGTTTTATTGGCCGCTCGTTCCTGATTTTCAGGTCGTTCTTCACAGGCCTTGCTGTTCTTCAGTGCGTTCTGTTTAGTGCATTCTGACCAGCCGACCGTTTTGAAACCATGTTACCTGTACGTACTCGTCGTAGAGCTCGTGCATTGTATGTGCTTGGTGCTGTAGTTTATTCTTCAGCCCAAGACCAGTCCATGAACAGGGCGAGGAGGAGTTCATGGACCAAGAATTGGTTGCTTCAGCGTGACCAGTTCTGTCACATGCCTTTGCTCCGTGAGATCCGTGAGAATAATCCTGAGGATTTCAGGAACTTTCTCCGGATGACGGACCCCGTTTTTGACCGTTTGTTGGCTTTGCTGACCCCCTATATCAGCAGGCAGGATACCTGCATGAGGCAAGCCATCACTCCGGAGCAGAGGCTGGTCGCTACCTTGCGGTATTTGGCCACAGGGAGAAGCCTGCAGGACCTTAAGTTCTCGACAGGCATCTCCCCCCAGGCTCTGGGGATCATTATCCCAGAGACCTGTTCTGCCATCATCCAGGTCCTGCAGAAGGACTATATTAAGGTAAGATATTTTTCTTTTATTAGCATCACATGTTCTTTTATGTAATCTTTGATAATGTAATGTATTTCTTGCTTCAAACACTACTTACCATCATTGCAATATAGTGTGAATGTCCCCTTTTTATCCTCACACATGCTGGATTTTTTTCCTGTTATTTTTTGTCATGCATGTATATTTTCCTTAAATAACCTTCCCAGCATGAAGTGATGGGAACATATCCACCTAGTCTACTCATTTAGAATGTATTTTGTTTGAGTGTATTTAGTGTGCTTATAATTAGCAATTAGCTAGATTTCCAAACCCCCCCACCCACCCCCACCTAAACTCAGTCCAAATAGTGTGCTGCTAATTAGCAATTATCTTGATTTCCCAACCCCCCCACCCACCCCCACCTAAACTCACTCCAAATAGTGTGCTGCTAATTAGCAATTATCTGGATTTCCCAACCCCCCCACCCACCCCCACCTAAACTCACTCCAAATAGTGTGCTGCTAATTAGCAATTATCTTGATTTCCCAACCCCCCCACCCACCCCCACCTAAACTCACTCCAAATAGTGTGCTGCTAATTAGCAATTATCTAGATTTCACAACCCCCCCACCCACCCCCACCTAAACTCACTCCAAATAGTGTGCTGCTAATTAGCAATTATCTAGATTTCACAACCCCCCCCCCACCCTCGTTAAAATTTGCTTGAATGTTCTGTGGTGTTGATTTGTCTAAAGCAAATATATGTTGCAGTTTGCAAAATGCATGTGCACTCTACAAGTGCATTTGTTCCAGTGCTTTAGTAAATGAGCAGAAGCTCTGCTGATTTCCATCATCAAATCATATGCAAGCCTCAAAGTGTTTTCATTAATTGCCCTTGCCTGTGATTGTGTACTCCTTGCAACATGAATGCCTTTTTACATTACCTCATTTACTGTAAGCTGGTTAGCAACTGCACCTGCAGAGTGCGACAACTGCAGTCTTGTAGCCTTTTTAGTCCCTAAATTCCTGCGTGTCCTAAAAGTAATCTTTTTTAGGGATTTCCCACCCCCCTAAAATGTAATCAATGTTCCATCAGAGGGGGTGAGCAATCTGATAAGTGTGCCTTTCCATATTA